>NC_136918.1:18694309-18977204 GCF_949752795.1 Hyperoodon ampullatus
GATATCTCAGAGGAGTATCATGCCTTGACTCATTAAAAATTCTCTAACTGAAGGAGTTTCAATGGCTTTTTAGTAATTACAGCCTTGGGAAGTGTATAAATTACAAGCATTTAACCTTTTAAAACAACGAAATCACTGAACAAAATCAGCATTTATAAATTCAATAATACAGAGTGAGGTCTGGTAGAAAACTTTCCTTAGGTTCAGGAATCCACTGTGTAAAACTTCAAAATTCTGAGTTAATACCAATCTTTTTATCTTACATTATTTTTCTGCGAAAACTTGGTTGTCAAAAGTACCTTGTCTCAGTTTGTGACAAAGACTGAAATATCTTCTGAAAGATAGAAAGGTCTTTACCTCTTCCTGTCTCTGCTCATGAAGCTGGACAAATACATAGAACTTTATCTTACCATCTGGGTTCTGTTTTCTCTTTTAAATTACATTGCTGGTTTCTTCCTTCCACTACCGATTACACTAACGAAATCTAAATGGTGAACAGGACAATTCTGTGAAAGAGAATCACTCCAGGGATCTTGAAATCTACTAACGCCAAGGTGAAGGGAGCCCTCATGATTCTCTGTGATATTTGAAACAATAGGATTGATAGTTTATAACTCTTACCAGGCTTTTGCTTCAATGAAACATACCAACAGTTTGTATCATGTATGAAAGTCCATAGAAAAATTTAGGAGAATCCTATATGAATTTCTGATAACACTTCATAGACACTAAAGGTATTATTGTATTATCACAAACATCTAAGATGTTAGCAAACAATGTGAAACTGATACTTTTAGGAACTTTTCTAGTAGTAGCCTATTTGGGGAATGATGTTAAACCAGCAGGGCTAAAAAAGTGCACAATATTCCAAAGCTGTAAGGGACAAACTAGACTACTTTAGTCATGGCCCCAAATCTTGGCTTTTTACTTCAACTTTCATACCTGCTTCTCTTGACTTTGGCACCTTTTTGGACTCCACTCCTGCCATTTTGGATATTGGTCCTCCTGCCAGTGACGACTTCCTTGATCTCCCCCTCTGTCTCATCTTCACAGGCCAGCCATTGATCTTTCTGTGAAAATAAGGAAAGGATTTGGAAAATTTTCCTAGTGCTTCATGGACATTTCCAGATAAATGTCTCAAAAGAACCTTACATTCAACATGTTCAAAACTGCAGTTACTCTTTTTTCCTTCCAAACAAACCCCATCCTTCTCCTGATTTCTGTATTTCTGACCATGCCCCCACCGTTCTCCCAGTTACTCAAACTTCTTTTTCCCTTCCTCCTCAGAATATCAAGTCATAGAGGTTCCACCTTAAATTTCTCACATCCTTTTCAGCTTTTCCATCCCAAGCTCCATAGCCTCGTGATCAGTTTTCCAACCATGGGCTCTCACTATTTCATTAGATCTATGAACCACTTCCAGAACAGATCCGATAATATTATTTCCTTGATGAGAAATCCTCCATGTTTCTTGTTGCATTCCACGCACATAAATTCTCCTCGCTGGCATTCAAGATCACCCAAAATATATCTGGTGCTTACTTATCATGTTCTACATACTGATGTGGACTTTTATGCTCTTACCAAGCTCAACACCTTAATCTTCTTTGAACAGACCTGAACTTTGCTTTCTTGCTGCCTTTGCTGTTTTCTCACTGCGAAAACTGTTTTTTATAGTCCCTTCTGTCCAGAATAGCTCTCTCCAATAGAACTTTCTGTGAGAATGGAAATGCTCTACAATTCTGTGCTGACCAATATGATAGCCAGAAGCCACATGTGGTTACGGAACCCTTGGCATGTGGCTAGTGCAACTAAGGAACTGAATTCTTAATTTTATTTGACATTAATGAATTTCAATTTCAATTTTCACACGTGCTCATGGTTACAGGATAGTACGGGTCTGGATCCTGCTTCCAGCCCTCAGAATTGTCTCCATCCTATAGTGCCCAGGGCAATCATCTATATTCTGATGGCTCTACTGATTTCCCTAGTTGGAATAATTCCTTCTTTAACCCTTACAAGAATTTAGCTATGTCTTTTTACAACTTGTAACACTCAATCAGATATTCAGTTGGCCAAAAAGTTCATTCAGGGTTTTCCATAAGATGTTATGTTAAAAACTGAACAAACTTCTTTGCCAACTCAATAATAAGAAAAAAAAGTGATTAAAAACCTGAATTCTGGATACACACTACCATACACTAGCTGTGTAGCTTTGGGCAATTTCCCTAGCTTCTCCAACCCTCAATTTCATCATTTGATAGTTGCCCCCTCAGCGAGTTGTTGTGAGGATTAAATAAGAAAAAACCAAGTGTAATGCTTAGCTTTGTTTTAAGTTGTCTATGTGCAAATTACTGACTGATTCCTTAGAATTGTGAATCCTTACTAGATGCTGGATCACTTAGGATGCCACAACAAATAAGATACAGTCCCTGCCCATTCTTGAACTCACAGACTGCTGTGGGAATGTTTCTTTCATATCTTATCTTTCCTTCTGGATTTTGAACCATGAGGAGCAGAAATTGTATTTTTTTTTTTTTTTTTTTTCTGGTACGCGGGCCTCTCACTGTTGTGACCTCTCCCGTTGCGGAGCACAGGCTCCGGACACGCAGGCTCAGCGGCCATGGCTCACGGGCCCAGCCGCTCCGCAGCATGTGGGATCTTCACGGACCGGGGCACAAACCCGTGTCCCCTGCATCGGCAGGCGGACTCTCAACCACTGCGCCACCAGGGAAGCCCAGAAATTGTATTTCTTTATCTTTATGGTCTGCTAAGATCCTTGCACAACATCTGGTACATGGGAGACTATCAGTAAATATTTAATCAATGAATTTATCTATTCTCTCTTCCTCCTCCCCTCCCTCTCTCCCTTCCCCACCCCCACTTTTTAAAAAAATAGATTTTTTTTTTTTTTTTTGGTATTCTGGTAGCTTATTTTACTCAATCTTTTATTATAGTTACTTGTGTGCACACTTTATTCATCCACCCACTCTCCCTCAAACACTAAGTAATCAATATACATTTGAGGACAGCATCTATCTTGTTGTTTTTCCTCTCCCATGCTTACTTTGGGATATTTCTCTATGAAGTCAAATATCCCCTGGAGGGTTGCAAATAAAACCAATAAAATTTTAGTCTTCTTTAAAAATAATGTTCTGAACATTGCTAACACGTGGTATATCATTTTAAATTCCTGTGGATCACAGTGCTCCCACATTAGAGCTATAACTTCACGTCTGTAAGACTTGAGAAGAGAGCATATTTCATGTGCCTTTTATTTAGTTTTTCTATGTAAAAACTACTGTCTGCTGTACACCCATTATAAAACTCACTTGTTGAAAGATTTTTGGTGAAATGTAGTTCTTTGCCTAGCCATGGGGTTTTTTCCTTCTAAACTTTATTTTACAATTATAATTCCTATTATTTGAATGCATAGATCACATTTGAATTGCCCACACTGCAGTTAATCATTTTACTCTTTAAAATATCAAGTGATTCTAAATCATGAAACTCTGTTAAAGATTTTTTTCTTCTAATTTATGATTAAAAATTATTCCTGGTTTTCCATCTCGGGACAGTAAATAAATTGTGAAATATGACGACAACCAAATAGTTTGTAACTGATGAAACCTCCTTAAATATAAAGGGTAAATGGGATTAACCAAAGGTTTTAAGGAGTGAAAATTATGTTTATAAAAATAAAAATTAAAAGTCATGTTTCTTATGCATAGGTCAGCAAAACAGAAGTATTGCAAGGCTATGAATATGATTGAAGTTATGGATAAGAATTACTGGATGAGTTCAGTGTCCTTTCTAATACTTTCTGTTAATTAGAAGCATATGAAAAATACAGTTAAACATCAAACAAGAATTTTAGTTTGAGGTTTGAGCAATATTTAAATTCTTAAAATTATTTATCATTGTTAATTAAGTTTTAACCTGGGTAGAATGTAATAAACTTCGATGTAAATCATCAGTGCTTTTGTAAAATCCAATTAGTGGTGCATGGACCTGTCTCACTGAGGTTTTGCACTTTTCATAAATATCCTTCACATAAGATAATTGTACGTGGAGAAAGCCCTATCAATCCATCAGGAGGCCACTTGAAAGCAAATCGCTATTAAAATGCAAGGCACTTCTGTCATATTTGCTGTAATACATATGATTTATGTTGTGTCATAAATTTCTCAAGTTTATATTTATACTACTCTTCAACAGATTAGAAGGTTTCAGTCTTATCAACTAGGTAACCTTCCAGAATCTGTTAGAATCTCTATTACCCCTAAAGCCTTACTTGTATAATAGCACAAAATTAATAAAAATTTGTAACTGAGTGATTGTTTGGATAAAAACTGATAGAGACTTCTCTTTCTCAGTTGCTTTTATAATTTTTTAATATGAAAATGTCTTAAAGGGTATATTTTCACTTAGGGAATGTTGAAAGAGAAATTATTTCTTTAATATGGGAAATTAGAAATATATAAAAGATATCTTAAAATATCACATTGACAAGTAGCAGAGGAGTAATTTAAAAGGAAATGGGTGTAACTGCATCAAATATATCTAACTCAAAAATCTCAATCTGTTCAAATCAGTTTTTACATTAAACTAGAACCTTATCTATTTATTGAATTGATTTCTTGTTGAATAATATTGAGTGTCCTTTTTTAGTAACGTGAACAAGGAATGACTTTAAGAGGTCAGGGTTACCAAAATAATGAAATTTGATTTCTTTAAAATTTCTGATGCATCCATTTCTGCATACTTTTCTAAGCTTATTTTCCTAAAGAGATTTAAAATCATCCCCAAGGCTTATTAAGTTTTAATGCTAAAACAGCTTATCCACTGTTGTTCTCCCCTTTTACAGAAGATAAAACAGAGACCCAAACACATAAAGCAACCTGGTCAAATATAGACCATGTGTATTACTCCACTTCCTTCCAACTTTTAGAGGGTTTTGTTACAAGCGTTTTAACCACTCAACTGCTCATGGCGCTAAGATTCTGAATAATCTCTTTTTTTATTTCCTCTGTTTTCCATCTCTCATGAGCTTAGCCTCTGAATATATTTGACTATATTGAATATATATATTACTCTTGAATTTTTTTCCTGAGTAACGTTATATTCATCTTTGACAAGTACTAATATTTTTCACAATACATTTTTTTAATTCACTGCTTTGTCTCCAAGTTTACAGACAAAACTGTATCAGTTTGCTACTGCCACTATATGCTGCATAAGAAACCATCCCCAAACTCAGTGACCTACAGCAACAAGCATGTATTTCTTGTTCACACATCTTCAAGTTGCTGGAATTTGGTTGACCTGGACTGTGTTGGCTGTGTTTGGTGCCAACTGTAGAATAGGTCCAGATCTACTCTATGGGCCTCTCATTCCTCTTGGGCTGGCTACCCAAGCATGTAATTTTCATGGCAAAAGTCGAAAGACTACATCCAAACTCACAAGCA
The DNA here is from genome assembly GCF_949752795.1 of Hyperoodon ampullatus. Taxonomy (NCBI): domain Eukaryota; kingdom Metazoa; phylum Chordata; class Mammalia; order Artiodactyla; family Ziphiidae; genus Hyperoodon; species Hyperoodon ampullatus. Next base: position 18,699,778 of record NC_136918.1, read on the forward strand.
CATTTCAAACCTCTGCTAGTTTCATCTCACTAACACCCCATCAGCCAAAACAAGTCACATAGCCAAACCCATCATCAACAGTACAGGGAAGATATTCCACCCAAAGAAGTCGGGGCATTGGGAAGTGAATGAACATTTGCTGAACCATCGTTTAATTTTCCACACCAGTTCTGGAACTTCTCAAAACTTTACTGATACAGCATTCTCTTCATCAGATATATTCAAATAATTTTCAGTGAATACTTGTTGGACATAAATACGTACTTGTGTGCCAATACTATTCAATCCCTTGTTTCTGGAAATCTCTTTCCTGTGAAGATTTTGTGATCAAAGAACTCAATAACAATCTCTTTGTATTTCCTTCTAGATGGATTGGATATACAGAACTGGGTGAAAAATAATGATCACTGGAACCAGTTTAAGTTCACTGTTGGGGAGAATTTTACAAGCAGGGTTTAAATTAGCCATTAGGAAAAACAGGAATGACTGTTGCACACTCCTTCCCAGAGTAGAGATTTTAAGTGTGAAAGAGGGATGGCCTTGCCCAGGGAAGCTGGTAGGCTGGATCAGCAGTTTGCAAGCCCAGGAAAATCACACTATCAATATCCTTTGTGAACAGATGCCTGCCCATCTCACACCATACTCTGCCTTACGATTTTTCTCCAGTTATTTCAAATGCATGTGTAATTAGGTACCCATTCTGTAACTGCTGAATATTTAGGTTCAGATTTTCACTATAATAAATAATGATGTGACGAACATCTTTGCATATATATTGTCTATATCACAGATTGTTTTTTAGGCTAGCTTAGGGAAAGGATTATTGGATGACAGGATGTAATTTTTTATAAGGCATTTGACACATTGCTGGGGAGGCTCTTTATGCAAGGTTTTTTTGTTTTGACTTGGTTTTTTACACTGTAGAAAGGGAGTGTAACCTATATAAATTATCTTTTCCTATGTGGCCTACTATAGATTTGTTGACCTATTTCTATATTTAACTGACACTGATGCTTATCGTCAATCTTTTATAGCATACTTTCTCATAAAGTCTTACATTTTAGTCATCTTTCAGTTGGCTACACATATTTTCAAGTAATTTTCTTTGCAGTAGTACGAGCGAGTGAAATGTTTTTCGAATCTTTGCCTATTTGAAAATCTCTCCTGGTACCCTACATAAACAAGAACTGTGCTAGGTACAGCCCCTTCTTTCATGATGATGTCGATGCTGCTCCATTCCTGTTGCCCTTCATTTTTAAAAAGAGAAAACTGAGGCCAGGATAGTTTCTTTCTTTTGCAGGTAACTTCCATTTTCTGTCTGGATGCTTTTAAGACTGTTTCCCCTTGTTATTCAAAAATTTCTCTGATAGTCTACTAATCCTTCCAGATATGAGGAGTCCTCTTGTTCCACTCTAGAAAGTGGTATTTAGTTATGGGTTTGGTTGTTGCTACCATTTCAGTTGTTTTGATTTTTTCCCCACAGGAATAGCTGAAACACTTTGAGGCTATTCCCAATTCACAACCCACTCACAGTCAAGTCACAGCTGTCTATGAAGGGCCTGTAGCTACGACCCCAGGGGCTCCCTCCTCTCCTCCACTCTGAGATCTCTTACTCTGGTCTCCCTTCCCACACACTCATACCTGGGTTCTGCTTTTCTGCTCTGGCCCATATGACCTATGCTTCAGTGAGGCAGGCTGCCCCACATTCTGCTGGGGGTCCCCTTGTTCGCCATCTTATTCCTGGTTCCAGTGCCCAACTCTAGCTGAAAGCAGGCCCTCGGGAGGCAAAGCCAAGTCTACTGCCTCATATCTTTCTTATGCAGGGCAAGAATTCAGACACTCCTAAGAGCCAAATTTCTTAAATAAATGTTGTTTTTTTTCCTTTGTGAAGGAAATAGAATCAGTAGTTTTTAATTGTCTTGTGTACATGACCTTTCCACAGAAATTTCCAAAATGTTTTGAAAATATAATTCAGAGAAACAATTGGTTTTTCTTTTAATCAGTTGAATTCAAACAACCAATTTTATTTGCTAAACTTTTATTTCAAATGATCCATCTAAATACTTAATTTTCAAACTGCTTTCAATATAGCGTTATTGGCAAAAGGAATCTAGCAACTACTCTAACTCAACAGCATGTATACTCACTAATTACTCAAAAAAAACCCACAAACACGTCTCTTTAGTTACCACCAACCCAGTAATTACTTAAGCAATCTACTAATACATAAAACACGGATGAATCTCAAAAATGCTATGCTGAGAAAAAGAAGCCAGGCTAACTAAATAAGAATCTTTGGGCATGGTACCCATGCCTCAGTTTTGTTTTCAAAGCTCTCCATCCACTGCGCAGCCAAGACAAGAACTGTGGGCTTAGGAGAATATACTGAGCCATGTGGCAGTTAATAATGAGGCCATGGGGCAAGGGGAGGCAGTGAAAGGGTGGACACTTTAGGCAGATGAAACTGTGTGTGCAAAGGCATGAGGCATGGAATTGAGGAAAATGCATTGGAGGAATTACACATTCAGTCAGTGGATGACACCGTACATTTCTGGAGAGGTAATGTTGACAGATGCAGTTATACAGGACCAGTAGAATTTTGGTACATCTTTGTTTCCATGCTAAGAAGCTTGGCTTTTATCGCTGAGTGTCCACTGAAATATCATAATCTGGTTGCTGGGAGTTACCAAATTAAATTTGCACGTGAAAAGGAGCATTTTGTTAGCAGCTTGGAGAATGAACTAGAGAGGAAGGCAGACAAGAGTGGTAGCAGGGAGAACAGTTAGCCTTCCACCCCAAAAAAGATGATGAGGCCATGTTCAAAGGAACGGATCAGAAAGAAGCACGACAGATATTTAGGAGGTTAAATGGGTAGGGTTTGGAAAGTGGCAGCTGTGAAAATTCATCTCTCGTATCTCCTGCAGCGTGTGGAGTATAACTGACCGACGGCCCCAGCATCCATCCTGCTAGGTCCACCACTTCATTCATGACAAGGTCACGCTTCCCATGGACTGCTCCCAGCCAACGACAGAGCACGGCTGGGGCACCAGAGCAGGCCATTCCTATAGGATGCAAGACTCCTGTAGGATACAGAATGCCTCTAAGGAGAGACTCTGTCTTGAGCACTCCCCTCTCCTGCTTGGAACTTTCTTGTCTTCCTACTCAATCTTCCTTCCCCTTCTCACAGAGAAGAGATCTGCTTTGCAGTCTAAAGGCTCTTCATATCCACTCTTGTTCCCTTCCCTTTATCCTTCACAGGCACTTCCCCCAATAATCTCTTGAACATCTCATCCTGTCTTGGCGTCTGCTTCTTGGTGGATTCACAGTAACATAGTACTAATTAAATGTGGAGAAATGGGAAAAGGAAGGTTCTAAGAGGATTCTTAGGTCAATGGCTAGAAAAAACACATCAATTCTGGTGACAGTTACAAGGACTATGATGAGAGTCTGGGAAAAACCAGGTCAATTTTGTATATGTTGTCTTTTCAGGATTCTAGGACATTTAGGTACAGATTTTCCACAGGGCACTGTATATTATGAATCAAGAATTCAGAAGAGAGGTCAGAGACACAGGTATAGATTTGAGAGTTATCATACATTGGTGGTAGTCTGTGCTGTGGTCCTGAGTGAGAACAACAAGGATATGGGTTAGTATGAGGAGTAACTGTAAAACTGGGAAAAATCATGGAGGATACAATGAAGGAGGCTGAGAAATGGCTAGAAAAATGACAAAAACATGCGCGCACACATGAAATTCTCTATATAAAACAATGGAGGAGGGGCTTCCCCTGTGGCGCAGTGGTTAAGAATCTGCCTGCCAATGCAGGGGGCACAGGTTCGAGCCCTGGTCCGGGAAGGTCCCACATGCCGCGGAGCAACTAAGCCCATGCGCCACAACTGCTGAGCCTGTGCTCTAGGCCCTGTGAGCAACAACTACTGAGCCCACGTGCCACAACTACTGGAGCCTGAGTGCCTAGAGCCCACACTCCGCAACAAGAGAAGCCACTGCGATGAGAAGCCTGCACACCGCAACGAAGAGTAGCCCCCGCTCGCTGCAACTAGAGGAAGCCCGTGTGCAGCAAAGAAGACCCAACGCAGCCATAAATAAATAAATAAATAAATAAATAAATTTTAAAAAAGGAGTACATTAAAACAATGGAGGAAAAAGTGTGAGTGAAGATCAGTCCAATACTCCTTAGGAGCAAGTACATTAGAAAATAAAATGATCCTCCTGGCATCAAGTATGTTAAGTGAACTAATTAGAGTGATTATGGAAAACGCCCAAGTGTAAAATGCTTTAGAGGGAATAGGAAGTAAAGACGCTGGACAAGAGCATTTGAAAAACTAGGGTGTGAAGGAATGAGAAGAGGTGGGGTAATAGTTGGAGGATCTAGAGAGGCATTTCTGGTGGGTTTTTTTTTTTCTTTTGAGATAGAAGAGACTTAAATGGATTAACAGGCAAGAAGCAAGATTCAGAACTAACACAGAATGAGAGGATGGAAAGAAATGATTTGGAAATGTCCTAGACAGTGTGGATTAGATTAAAAACACAGGTGGCAAGTTAAGCTCGATCAAGATGGTGCCATGGCTCCCCTTCCTTTGAGTCAGGTAGTAGAGAGACAGATACCTCAGTTTCAAGGTGTGATGGAGGGAATGTAAGGCTGTTTCCACATGGTAGCTTCAGTTTCTTCTATGAAGGATGATGCTGAGAGAGGAGGTGGTACTGCAAAGGAAAAGGCTCAAGTGACTTTTGTAAAGGAGGAGATTTTAAAAGGAGGTTGTAGTCTGAGAGTGGCGTATTGACATTTAGGACTTCAGAGTTCCCTACTGATGACACTGAAGAGGCACTCAGTAAAGCTGGGGGTGCAGAAAGCAGGAAGCTGTAATGGATGGCTCGTTCACGTGGACGTGAAGTCTGTTAGGATTCTGACAGGATTCAGGATGGAGGAAAATGCAGAGGCATCTCCAGTCTTCAGTGACAGTAGGACTGTGATTAGGCTGCAAAGATGAGTAAAACAGGGTTTGGGCCGATGGTAAGAGTCTCAAAACACAATGAGTTTTCACAGGAAGACAGAAAAATAATGGTCTACCAACAGCAGTAGGTAGCTGGGAGAATGCAGTCATTTTATCCCATTGGGGAGAGCTCAGGCATTATTGAAAACTGGGAAGCTTCGCCTTGAGAGAATTGCAAAAAAAAAAGTGTATTCTCTGGACAGAGTCAGGTTTCAGTTAATAATTATTATGATCATGATTAAAATGCTATTGACACTTATTACATTCCAGGCACTGCTCCAAGTATTTTTATATTTATTAACTTATTTATGTCTAGCAGGAGGAGGGGGTGATCTGTGAAAAACAAAAAGCTGAGGATGTAAAGTGGTTTTTTTTCGATGAAATAAGCAAATTCCAGATAGTAAAAAAGAAAGAGTGACAAGGTCTGTGGTGAAAGGGCAGAGGAACATGCAGAGTATTGTGATAATTAGAATATTAGTTGTGTTGAGAGTTTGGGCATGAACACAGTCTCTGAATTCCATTTTCTCACAGATACCTCTGGTGGATTCCCAAGGAGGGTATATACAGATACAGGGGCCGAAAAACAAACAAAAAAAGATTAAAATGACACAATTTATAACTAATTTAGGTTTCAGCCTTAAAGCTTATATGGAACGCTTAGTGTTAGGAAGATATTATGGATAAATGAGCCATAATGGTTAATTTTTGACCCAGACTAAAAGCAAAGCAAGGTCATCACTTGACTCTCCCTCCCTCAGTCCATACTCTCATCTCTTAAACAAAGATCACAAACTGGGAGGCTCCTGGGCCAAATTTAGTCTGTGTTTTTATCCACAGGTTATTGTTTAGATCTGAATTAATTCCCAGTATCAGGAGGTTTTACATAATGAAGAAAGGAAAAATGGCAAGAAGGAAGTTCAAATATAGTAACAACTGGCTATGTTGAGTAGAAGCTAGGGTGGCCAATTCATGCCCGTTGCTCAGGACTTTTCCAGTTTTAGTACTGAGAATCCCACATCTTGAAAACCCCTTCAGTCTATAAAGCCTGTTGGAAACCCTAGGAGCAGCCACTCTTTTTAGGTCGATGCAATGTGCTTTGGGGTTCGCCAGAGTCACTACCAGAGCAGCAATAATTATCTGGTTGGTACCTGTAAGTCTGAGTTTTCTAGATTTTGGTCCATCAAAGGCTCAGGAACAGCTGATTTAATCCTTCCAGTTCCTGGCAGTACCTCCCAATAGGGAATTGACTGACCTACTTAAAGAATCTTAGGGCTTAGGGCTGGTGGTGCAGTGGTTGAGAGTCCGCCTGCCGATGCAGGAGACACGGGTTCGTGCCCCAGTCTGGGAAGGTCCCACATGCCGCGGAGTGGCTGGGCCCGTGAGCCATGGCCGCTGAGCCTGCGCATCCAGAGCCTGTGCTCCGCAACAGGAGAGGCCACAACAGTGAGAGGCCCGTGTACCGCAAAAAAAAAAAAAAAAGAATCTTAGGGGAGAACAGAAAGAGAAGTAATCTATGTAGAGGAATGCTAATAGAAGATCAATGTCTACAGTCTATACCACACCACAAGGTTTGTCAATTTCTAGCCCATTCATTCATTATGCACTAAGGCCTAAGCTCAATAATGGCTTACCTTAGCTTTCTGTGGGTAGACCTTGTAAGGAGTAAGCCTCAGGTTCCCTACTGTGGTTGGAATCAACCTCCATATAAAAGGACTGGCTGAGTTTGAGGGCAGTGAGAAAGAAAGAAATGAGAAACATAGACGCGATTAATTGGGCCAAGTTTTTTCTTTGGAACCCGGACCTAAAGAATCAGCTTGGAAGCAGAGGACACTGGCAATCATGGGCCACATCTGGGTGCTGGGGCTGCCACAGTCTGAAGTTCAGTGTGTTGCCCTCGAGAAGCTCTAACTGCACTGTACTCCAAGACCTGCCCAAAGAGATGCTAGCCTTAGTTTATGAGCCAAAAGAAAACAAAATGAAGTAGTATGTTAGGGTTCCAGAATCCTCCAGCCTCAGATAGTCTGAGAGATTTGTAAAAGCTGGGAGATCTGTGTCTTGACTGGTAAGTGATTCCCCCCCACCCCCATTCAATTCTACTTTTTGAAATATAAATACTGTATAATAATCTATTATATAACAAATATAAAATGTCCTATATCATTTAGATGTAAAAACCTGGGCTGCTTTTAAATGCATTAAAAGTGACTCTATTTCAATTCAACAAGGTCCCCCAATGTTAAGAAATGTGTGGTATTTTAAAGCTACCCTCAGAATTTTCTCCTAAGTACAAGTGTGGGTGCTGCCTCTGAAAAACAAATCTTATTAATTGTATAAGTAATAATTCAGATTAAACAGTAATTGTTTTAGGTAAAGTTCAAGAGGCCGAGGGGTATGGTAATGAAATAACAATGTACAAATGCTAGTGTGGCTGAGTAATTACTGTGATACATCCTCCTGCTTCCCTAATTCATTGATCTCAAGAGGGAAGGCTTGACTGTGTTTATTACCCATAGCTCGTCCAGCTGTCAGGGAGGCTTCCTGATCGCTTCCAGGACATCTGCCACTTTGGTACCAATGCTATGGCACTAGACTCCAATTTTCTACCAGGAAAGAAATTGAGATGTCATAGTCTCTATGGGCTCGACCAAGACTAAGTGGGTCAGTTACTACATCAAGAGAACAAATGAGAGAGTGATTTAGGAAAACAGACTAGACAGGAAAATTCATTCCATTAAAAGGACTATTTTTCTTAAAGCAGATTAGAACCTATCAAGTGGTAGGTAATCTGTCAATATCTGTTGAATTAATATTTACTGAATATATTATTTGGCCTTTGGTCAAGTTAAGCTTCTGGAACCAATAATGATCTTAATAATTAAACTAATTCACGGGGTGAACAAGCCAAAGTTGGCAGAGCTATCTTATTGGAACAATTATTTTTCTGCTTTTTGGCATAACAACAAACCTAATCACTTAAATCCATTATTCTTATAAGAAATCCAAAGCAAATGCTCTTGTCTTTAATATTAATCTGTCAGTTTAATACCTAGAAATAGTTGTGCTCTTTTAAATTTTTTTCTCATTTTTATTATGCCAGTATTGTTAATGAGCAATTAAGACTATGTAAAAGAGCATCAAAATGACACTAATTAACTACTAGAATCAATACAGAATGGAGTAGATTAGACTCAACAGAAATCATCTTTTTTAACAGCTTTATTAAGGTATAATTTATATACAAAGAACGAAACCTATTTAATGTGTACAATTTGATGAGTTTGAACATATGCGAAGACCCATGATACCATCACCACAATCAAGGTAATGGACATATCCAGCACCTCCCAAACTTTTCTTGTGTTTTTGTGTTCCTTTGGCTTTGTGTGTGTGTATGCGTATGTGGGTGGGTTAAGAACACTTGACATGAGATCTACCCTCTTAACAAATTTTGAAGTGCATGATACTGTATTGTTAACTGCAGGCATTATGTGGTACAGCAGGTCTCTAAAACTTACTCATCTAGCATAACTGAAACTTTACACCCATTGACCGGAAATTGCTTTCATAAATAGAATGCCATCTTAACTAACAGAAGGTTAAGCCAAGAATAGCACTGAGAAAACCAAGGATTTATCAACTAGAATAAAAATTACTCAATCAGTGGTATTAAAATATATGTGCCCACTCCATATCCTATACTCACTGGCAGCAAGAAGCCTTTCACTCACACTGGTGGCCCCTGCAGGCCCAACGTCTCCAGGCCCTCCACCCAGATGCAGAAGACAGCTCAGGGCCAGCATCTCTGGATCTGCTATCCAATACAAAGAACTCCCTGGACCTGACAACTCCCAGCCCTCCAACCAGCAGCAGAAGACAATACAGGCATCTCCTCACCCTCTACTCACTGGCAGAAGACAAAGAAGCCCAGTGCTTCCTTGTCCCTCCATCTAGCAGCAGCAGAAGATCTAGACAGGCTCTCCACCTAACAGCAGAAGGCAACCCAGAACCCACAATTTCAGACAGCTCCTGGCCCTCCACTCAGTGACAGAAGGCATCCCAGATGGGTACTTCTCTTTCTCAGTGCACTGCAGAGACTGAGTTGAAAGCCCACCAGCCCCAAGTGGCTGGAGGACAGACCAGGAGAAATGCTATCTCTGAGGCCAAAACTAAAAGAAACTGGATACTGCAACTATCTGAAAAAAGGTTTTAAAGCAGCCATGAAGAAATTACAAGAAATAACAAACTCCCTGGAAACAAGTGAAAAATAGAAAAGTTCAGCAAAGAAATAGAATTTATTTCCAAAAATGGAAATTATATAACTAAAAGAGTACAATAACCAAAATTTAAACAAAATCTCACTGGATAGGCTCAAGAGTAGAATAGAGATGACAATAGAAATAATCAACTAACTTAAAGACAAATCAGTAGAACTTATCCAATCCGAACAACAGAGAGCAAATAGATTGAAATAAACACACACATACACACACACACACAACACACACACACAGACTTAGAGAGCTGTGGAACAATAACAAAAGATCTAACATTTGTATTATCAGAGCCCCAAGAGGGAGAGGGGAAAGAATGTGGGGCTGGAAAAGTAACTGAAGAAACAATAACTGAAAATTTCCTAAATTTGACAAACGACATGAACATACAGATTCAAGAAGCTGAGTAAACCCTAGATTGGATAAAATAAAAGAATTCCATGCCAAGACATGATAATTAAACTTCTGAAAACTGAAGACAAAGAAAAAGGTCATACTCACTTTAAACATAACAACGTAAGTAGATTGAAAGTAGAATAGAAAAGATGTACCATGCCAATGTTAATAGAGAAACTATATTAACATCAGACAGTAGATGTCAGAGCAAAGAAAATTACATGGGAAAAAGAAGGATGTTACATGATGATAAAAGGCTCAATCCACAAAGAAAACATAGCACTAAATAACAAGAGCTTCAAAATACATAAAAATAAGCTGTTAGAACTGAAAGGAGAAATAGTCAAATCCACAATTACAGTTAGGGACTTTAACACCCCACTCTTGGCTACTGATAGAAGAGTTAAGTAGAAAATTAGCAAAGATTAGGAAGACTTGAACAACACCATCAACCAATAGGATCTAACTGGCATTTATACCTATTTCACTCCAAAATAGCACAATACACATTCTCTTCAGGTGCCCATGGAACATTCATTAACATGGAACATATCTTGGGTCATAGACCAAACCTAAGCCAATGTAAAAGAAATGAAATCATAAAAAGTATTCTCTCTGATAATAATGAAATCAAACTAGAAATCAATAACAGGAAAAAAAATTCCAAACACTTGGAAATTAAACAACATGCTTCTAAACAATCCATGAGTTGAAAAAGAAGTCTCAAAGCAAACTTAAAAATACATAGAACTGAATGAAAATGAGGATAAAACATACCAAAATTTGTGGAATGCAGCTAAATCAGTGTTGAGAGGGATATTTATAGCATTAAATCCTTATATTAGAAAACAGAAAAATCATCCAGGCAAAACAAGTATCTAGTCTCTTTGGCAGTTATGCTTCTAATGATAAATTCATTTGTCTTTCTCCCATCAGTCTCCCATTTTACTTTTTCTAAGTTTTACTTAGACGCATTATATCATGAGTGGTTGTCACGGTGTAGTAGCTCTTTAGCCAGCTTCCTGTCATAGTCATTTCCAGTTTTTCTCTACAGTGATCATGCTATCTTGAAAATTATTATAGATATAACTTGAATCAGGAATTTTCTGGATAAATTCTTAGATATGAAATGTTGTTTCTTTCTTATTTCAACAAATGCTTTGAAATTCCATAGTCAAAAACCTTATTAATTATCCACGTGTGTTATTCTTGAGTTTAATAACTTAACAGTTACCATTATCATGATAGTAATAAACTTTCATTCTGTCTTAGAGTATAGGTACCAAGTAACAGAAAGTGTTTTTTAAGCATAACCTGAAGTTCAGATAAAAATAAAGAATGTGATACTTTCCAAAGATATAAAACCTACGAACTTTCACAACACATGATCAGCTGTTATCTACAATGGCCTCTGGAGATTTTAAGAGATTTAAGAGGTATTCTAGATAAATCAACCATAACATCTTGAGACATACATTATAGGGATAGCAGAAGAAAACAGAAGGTAGTGAGTACATGCTTTTCAACTGCTCTAACATTTGCAAAATTTCCCTAACATCAAAGCATTTTTTTTTTTACTTCAGTAAGGAAACTGGATATTCAAAGCCATTAGATGAAGTATATTTAAACATGGAGTCTTCATATAACTTAATAAAAAGTGGATTTTCTCCATAAATAATTCAGAAAATTGCCTTATCTTCTTACTGTGAAGGTTTTCTTAAATGCTCTATTATCTTTTTCTTTAAAAATGAATTTTCCATACCTAAGTTCTGACATTCGTTCAGCTTGTAGAAGAGAGGGCTTTATTGTTGGAAATAAGACTTTCTTCTGGAATTTGTTTTTTTAAAAAGCAGTCATATCTTCTGACTAAGAACTGGAGGATTGAGAAAGGTTGACAACGTATTACTGAAACTGAAAAGGTTTAAAGATTGTAACATATAATTTAAAAGAATCAGTCAGTAATAAACAGCAACTAAAAAAAGCCCAATATTGTAAATTCAAATAGGTGTTAATAAAATCCATCGTAACAAATAAAATATAAAAAGTAATTTTTTGCATAATCAAGAGATTTTAGGACCCAGCTGGCAAGCATTTTAAGAAGAATTCAACTAGATAGTATTTCAATATAAGTAAATAAATTGAACAAACACTTATAGACTGTATTCCAGCTCAAATTCACAAACATTTATGACATATCAAGCACCATGCTAAAAACTTTACGTGTTTTATAGCATTTCATTCTCACAATAACCCTACAGTGTAGGGTCTATTAGGGAGGAAGAAACTCATACTCAGAGAGTTTAAGTAACATGCTCAGATCACATTATTAGTATTCAATCAAATCCAGGCAGGCCTTTTCCAGCGTTTAAGCTGGTTCCTTCTCTCGTAGAGCTAATACTCTTGATCTGTAAAATAATCTGCAATTTTACTGAGTGTTCATCAGCCCTTTACTGTGTTATTATGTCTAGCTCTAATGGATAATTAAGGGGTTACAAAAGGCTTTTTCAAGGACGGATTAAAGAGATTTGTTTCTAATTTGAGGAAGAGAAAGATGGTAAGAGAACTGGAAACCAATAAAACATTATTACCAGAATGTTGCACTATTTCCAATAAGAACTAAAGAAAGTAGGGTTAATCTGCAGCTTGTGGTTTACTTTTAAAGTGAAAGAAGGAAAATCTTAGTTATCAAATTTTTTCTCATACTAGTCTTAGAAAGTGACATAGTTTATACATCCCAGTGAGACAGGACCCAAGTCTCCTAACTCCTGGCCAGGGCTATCTACATTTTATCACACTACAATTTAGAGTCATATTACATGATTTCTTAAGATCCCTACGTTATGCTCAAATTGTACAATCTGGGATTTGCATAAACATGCAGAGATACAGAGTCTCCACCAGCTTTAACAAGGAGGAAGGAAATAATTTCTCTCTCTCTCTCTCTCACACACACACACACACACACACACACACATACACACACACACGTGTGCACAGCTGTTTAGAGTATGGCGTCAGGCTACTCTTCTATTCCTGTCATCTGGAAATAGCAGAGGGACCTTGGGTGCCCCTGACAATTCTCTACAAGGCATGCCCAAGAGCTGACCACAGCTGCCACACACAGTGATTCAGCAATTTACCAGTAGAAAATATGACAGCGAGAAGAGGAGAATTTTTCATCCTGGATTTGGGTGAGGAACATTTCTCATTGTGCACAAATAAAGAGATATCTAGAGTTATTCATTTGTTCTTTATTCCAAAGCTGCTAATGTGTGTAACTGGCTGATTTCAGACAAAAAAAACACAAAAAACCCATTTGCTTTAATCGAGCATTTAGAATGTAGAAACTGATTTTATAAGTTCATACCAAAAAGAAAATAAAATTTAAATTAATTAAGTGGTGATTACAGAAATGTACCTAATATTATATGGCTAAAGACATGAGAGATTTTTTTTCTTGGATAGGAGACGTGTTCTCTTTAACTCTAATAGACATGTGGGAGACTGACTGATAACTTTTAATCCTATTTTACAGAAGAGGAAGAAGGCAACAGACCACTGAAGGAATGCTCCTCAAGCCATGTTGCAGGGGACAACACATGCACAGCACTGCTTCCTGAAATCACACTGTGCCTCTCCAGGCAACACCATTTCATTAAAATGAAATATCAGCTCTTCCTCAAATCGTCAAGTTACAGAAGCATACCTTAATGAGAGCTCTCTCAATCTTTCTATTAAATGATTCAATGTGGGTGTGACGTGGCTCCATGAAGAAATGAAAGGTAATGGCCTTTAAAAAACAACTTTTTCCAAGAAAACTTTGGCTTTCTAGGACACAACTGTTTGTGACTCCTTGGGTATGTGGCTTGCTTAGAAGAAAAAAAAAAGTGCAACTCTCCAAGAGAAAAATGGAAATCAGTAGTGGAGAGAAAAAAGGACTTTCAAAGCTTGACTCGAAATTCCTTTCTGAGACACACATGAGCACTTTAGCTCTAGAACAATGTTTCCAGAAACTCAATCTATCAATGGGGAATTTGGTCTACTCTTATTTTACGGCATATCTGCCAAAAAAAAAAAAAAGTCATATATGGCATGTTCTGACTTGGCTCTAAGCTTTCTAAAAGCTTTTCTTTCTTTTTCAGCTGAAACTCTGAAACTTACCTGCTACCCTTCTGGCCCAAAGCCAGTTCATTACTAAATCTACACTGTGCTGTGTTTCTCTGTATTCCAGCCAGACTCCTATTTCAGACTTTGGCACAAATGACAGAGTGCTGATAGTGAAGCCACGAAATGTTAAGATGAGGTCATTTGGGAAGGGGCAGGGGAAGAAAGTATGGAATTTCTTGGTTAAAGCCTGTAAAAGGCTAAATAAGCTGAGAACACTCAATTGCTGAAGAACCAACATGCAGATTCCCTTAGTGCCACTATGATGACAAGCCACTGTCTTCACAGTTGCTAAGACAACTTCATGATCAAAGGATTTAGAAGATCCACTTTCTATCTCCTGGGAGATAGGCAGTTGGGGAATCTGCTTTATTATTCCCTCATTTATTTCTTTATCCATCCATCTCCTTACTAACTAATTCAACCAGCCAATTAAGAGCAATTTTATTTTGGATAGTATACAACAGGTGCTTCTAAAAATTTAATGAAAGTTCAAATTACTTGGGAATCTTGTTAAAAGGTAGTCTTTGATTCAGGAGTCTGGGGTGGGCTCAAAATTCTGCATTCCTCCTAAGCTCCCAGGTGATACCTATGCTGCTCCTGCAAGGGTAGGAAAGAAATACAGTTGACTCTTGAACAGCAAAGGGGTTGGGGGTCCCAATCCTCTGCACAGTCAAAAATCTGTATATTACTTATACTCGGCCCTTTGTATATGAGCTTCCTCCGAATCTGCGATTCTCTGGATTCAACCAATCACAGGTCGTGTAGTGCTGTAGTACTTACTATCACGTATAAGTGGACCCATGCAGTTCAAACCCGTTTTGTTTAAGGGTCAACAGTACACCCATTTTACTTCCCTTTCCCCTACACTAGTGGTTTTCAAACTTGTTAGAAAAGTGCAAATTCTCAGGCCCAACCCAGCCGTGTTAAATCTTGGGGTTTGGATTTAGCAACCCTTGTATTTCCAAGCCCCCAAGGTTATTCTGTTGTATGCTCAAGTTTCAGAACCACTGAGTCTAGACCATTGTTCTTAAAGCCAGGCTGTGCCTTAGAATCACTTGGGGAGCTTGCAGGTTAAATTGTTTCCCACAAAAAAGAAATGTTGAAGTCATAACCCCAGATACCCGTGAACGTGACCTTATTTGGAAATAGTCTTTGCAGATGGAATCAAGTTAAGATGAGGTCAGACCTGATACAGTTGGGTCCCAAATCCCATGACCGGTGTTCGTATAAGAAGAATGAGACTTGGAGACACAGACACAGGAAAGAAGGCTATGCAATGAACGAGGCAGAAATTGGAGTGATGCCGCTATAAGCCAGGAAATGCCAATGACTGCCTGCAACCAGCGGAAGTTAGGAGAGAAGCATGCAACAGATTCTTCCCTAGAGCCTTCAGAGGAAGCATGGACCTGCCAACACCTTGATTTCACACTTCTAACCTCCAGAACCCTGAGAGAATAAATTTCTGTTGTCTTAAGTCACCAAATTTGTAGTACTCTGTTGACAGCCCCAGGAAACTAATTACAGAGCTTTGGGAAACAAACAAACAAAAATAACCAAAGGCTATTCCCTTATACAAATCAGAATCTCTGGGGATGGGAACATCTGAATGAAGGTTTCTAAAATCTCCCTCAAGGGATTACAACATGTGCTCAGGGTTGAAATCCACAGCTCTAGACATTTCTAGACATAAATAGATTGTTTATACTTAATTTTGCAATAAATAAAAAACACTACAAGCAGTTGAATATCAGTATAAGGTTATCTGTAAGTTTTTTAAGTATCAAAATGAGTTATGTAGATAAGAAGTATACTAAGACAATAGTTCTCAGAGTTTGGCTAGGGAAACACTTAGAATCACCTGTGGTCTATTAATCAGGTGGGTTCTGGGCCCCATCTCAAACTTAATGACCAGACTCTCCTGGGGTAGGGCCTGAGTAGCACAAGTTCTCAAGCTCCCTTCAGATGATCCCTATGTACACTGAAGTTTGAAAGCCATCTCTATAGAGGTGATTGAGCAGGCTTGAGCCACTTGGGACAACCTCCTTAAAGATGAAGAAATTGGAGGAACCTAGTAAGGTGGCACGAGTGAATAATGTCATCAGAAGGAACTGTTGAGAAACTTAGCCGCTGGAGCAAAGAAGTGCCTTTCTCGAAGCTGATGGACATCAGGTAGGGCTGGTGAGGGAATAGAGAACTTTGGAAGGCAGGTGATAAAATATGGTTGAAGGAACACCATCGGCATCCCCTGGGAGTTGAGGTGAAATGCAGATTCGTGGGCTCACCACAGTCCTATTGAATCACAGACTGCATTTTAACAAGATCTCCAGATAATATGGACGTACAGTAAATTTTGAGAAGCGCTGTCCTGGTGGCAGTAAGAAATCTGTCAGAAGTTTATGAGCCAGGAAGTGATATGATAAAATTATGCTTTCCCATAAAAATCTCTGCAATGATGGAAATGTTCTACATCTGCACTGTTTAATATATTAGCCATATGTGGCCATTGAGCCAGTGAAATGTGGCTGGTGGGATAGAGAAACTGAACTTTTTATTTTTTATAATTTTAATTAATTTACATTTAAATCACCACATGTGGTAGCGGCTATTGTATTGGACAATACAGGCTTGGAGGCTGCAGATATGAAGACTAGTTAGGAGGCGTCAGTGGCCAGAGGATGCTCTGACTGCACCTGTGGGTATGACATTGTCATACGGCATCAAGTGTTAGTTCTCACACTATTTTCATATGTGCTCAGGAAAATGGGCAATCTAATTTTCTGTTGAGTGAAGTAATTCGTTAATGATTGTTAAATTGTGCCTCCAGTAAACTTTCAGTTACAAAGGATCTGATTAGCCCTTCGAGTGCTTATGCCCATTGCTTGCTTTTCTTTCCTTTCCATTTTGCTATTTACGTTCCTTGGCTTGTCAATATCACTTGCCAGAGTGTCTGTCAACAGGGACAAGGAAATCTTGTTACAAGAGATCTAACTGATGAAGAAAAAAAGATACTATTATTTGTCTGAATTTTTTGTTTGGGTTTTATACAGTCAATTTCAGATGTTTGTTGCTCCCAAAATTCACTGTCTTTTTCTTTCACAAATAATCTGTTTACAGGAGTGTCAGGGGAGATGGGAGTGACATGCCCTTGATTATAATTAGCGGCGTGTGTATAGCATCCCGATACTGGATGGAGAGATGGAAGAACACAGCTGTGAGCCACAGCAGCCTGTTACTTTCGCTTTGGCTTCTTTAGCCCAGCCTACTGCCTTCTTAATCCATAACACTCCCTCCCTCGATTACTCCATGCTCAGGAAAGCACAACCCATCTCTGAGTTGCTCTGATGCGATATATGTACTTTTTGTCCAGCTTCTACCTCTTTCAACTGTGTGACACCTGAGCTTATGCTCTGGGTGCTTTTTTTTTTTTTTTTTTTATTTCTGCTTCTTACATTTTCCTTCTCTCTCTTCTTGAGCCCTGTCCCCAACTTTTACTAGTGTGAGCAGAAGTCACTTTTCAGGCATGCCCTGGGCCCGTTTAGAAGATTTCAAGAGTAAGGTCTGCTGGAAATGTCTCTGAAGCATCAATGTAATGGATTAGATCTCTGAAGTTGCTATTTTTAAAGATATATGCTCAAAAACAGGAAACTAACTCTAAAGGTTTCAATAGATTTATTAGTTCACAAATAATTATTGAACATTTAGACACAGTCCCTGCTTGCAAAGAGCTCAAAATTTGCTAGGAGGAGACAAAATGCAAAATTCACTAGGAGGAGACAAAAACAAAACAAAACAAAAACAACAAAACCCCCAAAACAAAACAAAACAAAAAACCTTCAGTATAGTGTTGTTCTTAAAAATAGAAATAAAAATTTGGGCATAAAATCATTCAGAAAGGTCAGGGAAGAATTCATTGAAAGGGTAACTTTTGATCAAGCTCTTGAAAGATAAACATTCTCCAGGTAAGATGGGGGTGAGTTTTGAGGGAAACATGTCCAAGCTGGGAGGCATGGAAAAGTGTGGTGGATTTAGGGAAATTCCATATTCCTGGAACTAAGGGTATGAGAAGTTACCTTGATTGTGAAATATGTAATCAGGAATGCCTTGAACATGGTACTGAGGAATTCTGACTTTACCTGATTGGTGAAATGGGGCCAAGGAAGGGTATCAATAGGGATTAATAATCAGGTCTTTGTGCTTAAAATATTAATATGGATAATGTATTGGAGTGGACAAAATTAGACTCAGGAAGACAAGTTAAAATGGTATTACAACAATCTGGTTAAGAGATGATGAGGCCTTAAATTGAGAACAGAGCAATAGGATGTGGAGAGAAAGCTTTGAGAGCAGTTAATAGTCGAGAAAATTGTCTAAATATCAAGCAAGATGAGATTTTAAATAATTTTTAAAAAGCCATTCTCTAATAAATTTCTCACTGACACCATAGAGCTGGTGATTAGATGGGATGGATTGGGGGTGGACTGAGTGTGGACTTGGAAATCAGAGAAGCCTACACTTCAGACCCAAATCCATCACTTCCAAGATGGATTACTTATGGTCAGATACTTACCTGTCTGACCCTCAGTGAACTGGTGGTAATTCCTGCCTTGCAAGATTGTTGGGACATTTAAATAAGTTATGAAGAATATTTGGTACACGTGGATAGCCAATTAGCTTGCTTTCTGCCCTCTTTTTCAACTCTAAAATCCATGGGAATGGGTCCTTTAACATAAAAAGACAACTTCTTTTTTTGAATTGGCAGTCTGAGAGCCTAAAATGTTCTTAATAAGCAATTTATTTTTTTCCTGGTAGGATCAGGCCCAGAGCACCACTCTGTAGTGAAATTTCCAAGTGACAGTTATGTTAAATGTAACAAAATTGTAATATGCCTAGAGCTGACATATTCCAATCAATATACTTGTTGGACAAAATGTCAGATTCAATAAAGCCATCCAATGCCACTTGCATTGCCAATCGGATTATAAATGACTTCTGATAATAAGTGAAAATCCCCAATGTGAAACAGTTATTTCAAGCCAAATGCTGTTCAGAAAAGTTGTTCTGCATCTCCTGAGAAGCTTTCAGAAACAGCTTTGAACTAAATCTGTCCCGCTGTGTAAGATAAGCAATTATCAACTATACCAATACGAAAAAGCTATCAAAAAGGGAGATTTGGTATCAATGATTGCTATAATCATTAGTAAATGTCATTTTGATGAAAACTTTCTACACTAGGCCAATTTGCCAAGACACTTTTTTTTTTTTTTTTGCGGTACGCGGGCCTCTCACTGTTGTGGCCTCTCCCGTTGCAGAGCACAGGCTCCGGACGCGCAGGCTCAGCGGCCATGGCTCACGGGCCCAGCCGCTCCGCGGCACGTGGGATCCTCCCGGACCGGGGCACGAACCCATGTCCCCTGCATTGGCAGGCGGACTCTCAACCACTGCGCCACCAGGGAAGCCCGCCAAGACACTTTTTAAATTAGAAGGCTAACAGGAAGATTTTGTTTTCATAAGGTTTGTCTAAGATTACCACTGTGAAATACTAAATAGAAGTATCTCTTGGAAGCATAATTCAATAGCTAAATTTGCAAAAACAAAACAAGCTGAGACTAAAACAATTACAAAGGAAAGCCTACAAGAATTTTATCTGATAAGAGTACAAATATGTACTTACAAAATAATAAAAATGAGAAAATGTGGCCTTCAAAGAGACCACTGATATTGAATCAGAAATCGCCAAATTATAACCAAAATTTAGCAAAGACTGTGACTTGTAGGGACTTCTCGGGACACAAAACTAACATTTTTTATCAACCACTCCGTGGCTGATACTATGATGATTATTTTATTTATTTTTATTTTTTATTTTTTTGCTGTACGCGGGCCTCTCACTGCTGTGGCCTCTCCCGTTGCAGAGCACAGGCTCTGGACGTGCAGGCTCAGCAGCCGTAGCTCACGGGCCCAGCCGCTCCGCGGCATGTGGGATCTTCCCGGACCAGGGCACGAACTTGTGTCCCCTGCATCGGCAGGCGGACTCTCAACCACTGCGCCACCAGGGAAGCCCTATGATGATTATTTTAAATGCAATATTACTTATAATACAGAAATCCTATGTGCTAGGAGGGAACACTAAGCCTTAGAGAGTTTAGATAACTTGTCCAAACTCACAGAGCTAAAAATAAGTTTACATGATTCATACAGCAAAAAAAGGAGTTCAAGTAATTTGCTCAAATTTACACAGTATTGGAACTCATGGCTATCTAGCTTGAAATGTGTGCTGTTTCCACTATCCTGAGTATAGTCTTTTAAAGCTTCAGTATTATCACCTGCAAAATGGGAATGATGCCTATTTCCAGATGTATTAGTCAGGATTTCAACAGGAAATCGATGTACACCCAAACTAGGTAACTGAAGATTCCAATAAAGAGATGATTTACTAGAGTGTGAGTACATATATGGAAAAAGGGACAGTGCCCTGGCCAAGAATAAGGGAGACCCTTTACCACCCTGTGGCCTTCAAGGGCAGGAAAGAAAGTGATTACTGGAAGTGCCAAGAAAATTGTAGGGAGGGCTTCTGGCCAGGAGCTGAGGGTTTCCACAGGAAAACACGGCCAGTGTCAACCTTGCTGTGTGCTGAGGGGGACTGATATCCTACCAGCATCCTCCTTTCACCCTATGATGGCCTGTGATTGCCTTCCAACTGGATACCATCCTGACACAGCCCATACAGGTCAGCTGCCCAGGCCCAGAGCAGGATGGAGTATGGATCTGGAGGGGCAAATAGAGAGTATCCAACACAGTAGTATTAAGTGAGAAGATGTTCTAAGTACATGAAATACATACCCTGGAGATGATACAGCAACAGTAGTAGCTTGTATACTGAGAACTTATTATATGCCAGGAATCATTCTAAGCACTTTTAAACATTATATATTTTTTATTTTCACAACAATCTTATGAGATAGGAACTAACATCTTCGCTTCCAAGGTGAAGAAATTGAGACTTACAGAAGTGATATAATTTGGCCAAAGTAATAAGTACAAGTACTAGAATAAGAACCAAGGCTGCAGAAACCCAGATCTCACTCTTTGATCTCTGTGGTATCACTGGGTGTATGTAAGGCTTGGGGAATCGTGGCAGGTTATTAGCAGTATAAACAGATCTCTTATATTTGATTATTTTTATTAGTCTATTAATAATCCCCTGAAGGATTGTTATTTCCATTTTATAGATAACGAATATAAGTTTTCAGTTGTTCAACTGGTTGTAAATGATCCAGGTTATGTTAGGTTCTAGAACCTTCCCAGACTTATCTTACTACCCTTTGAGCTGTGCTGTCTCCCAAAGAGCAATACATAAACCGTCTGTTTCACGATCATTCATACAATATTTATTGAACATATATTATATGTACTAGGGTCTGAAGATATAAAGAAAGCATGATCCCTTTCGGTAGAGGTAGCTCATAGCCAGCCCTGGTCCCAAATACCATAGTCTCTTCACCTGAATTATTGTAATAACCTCTCAACTGATCTCATTGCTCCTGTCCTTGACCCCATAGTCCACTAAAAAGCTAGAGAAATTCTTTGAAATCACAAGTCAGATCATACCACTCAGTTGTTCAAACTCCTTCAATGCCTTTCCATCTCATTCAGACTGTAGGTCAAAATCCTAAAGTGGCCTGAAATGCCCAACATCAGCTGCACATTAGAATTATCACAGGATCTGTTTAAAAATATCAGTGCCTCCTCCCTCCAAAATATGAACCTTAAATCCACCCCCTAACCGTGCTTGAGCGAGGGGTGTGCTTATTGAATTACTGACCCAAAAGGTAGAGTAATGGAAAAGGTTGGGTGGGGGAGACTTTACAGTGTATAACCTGGGAAACTATCTTGGCCAAATGATCAAGGGTACATCATCAGTGATAAAGTCATTAAGTCATGTTGATGGCACATACTTGATATAATGTGATGAGAAGGATACTTCAGTTCTGGAGTATCCTTCCCCCCAACCCATGACTTCAGGCTAAACATGAGAAAAACATCAAAGGCACACTACCAAGCACCTGACCAGTACTCCTCAAAGTACTCCTCAAATGGCAAGGATATGAAAAACAAAACAAAAAAATGCCTAAGAAATTGTTACAGACTGAAGGTGACTATTGGAATCACGATAACTAAATGTAATGTGGAATCCTGGATGTGGTCCTAGAATAGAAAAAGACATCAGCTGAAAAAGTAGTAAGATCCTAATAAAGTGTGGAGTTTATTTAGTTAAGGTTGGTTTCTTGGTTGTACCAAATGTACCATGGTAATGCAAAATGTCAACCATTGTAGAGGAAACTGGGTGGGGAGATGCAGGAACTCCCTGTACTATCTTTGCTACTTTTCTAGAAAGTTTTATTCTAAAATTAAACGTTTATTAAACCTTGGAAAAAAAACATGATAGAAAACAACAACAAGAACAAATACCAATGTCTGGGCTTTACTCCAAGTCATTAAAGTTAGACTCTCTTGGGCTAAGACAGGGCTGGGCTGTCTTACATTTTTTAAAGCTCACCAGTTGTTTCTAATGCACAGCCTTGTTGAGAACCATGGTCCTACTTCATGATGCCTCTCTAATACCATCTCCCACTCCCCTCTCTTCCTAACACAGTGTATGGACAATGGCCACTCTGCCCTCCTTGCTACTCCCCCAAATATGCCAGGAATATTTGCATTTCACAGCCTGTGCATGCATAGTTTCCTCTGACTAGAACACAACTGCATTTCAACACCAGCATTGCTTGCTCTCTTGCTTACTTCAAATCTATGTAAAAAACAAAAACCAACCAAACAAAAAAAAAACCCTGCCGTCTCAATAAAGGGTCCCCGAAGACCCTCTTTCTAAAAATAAACCACTCTCTTTCTAAAAGCAACAACTTTCCCCACCAGAACTGTTTCCCCACTTTCCCTGTTTATCTTACCTTGTTGAGTTTTTTTTTTTCATAGCATTTAAGATTGCCTGGCATTTTATTCTAAATATGTTTATGTGTTATTATATTTTGCCCCTACTAGAAGCTAAGCTCCATGACAGCTGGTAGTTTTTTTGTTCATTGTTTGTCCTCAGTGCCTAGAGGAGTGATTGTCATGTAGTTATTACTCATTATATATTTGTGGAATGCTTGAATGAATGAATGAGGAAAATTGACAAGTAGACGACTATGATGCAGCATTAAAACTGCTATGATAAATAGAAACATGGGGTGCTTGGGAAAGGGTGTTGATGGACACTGAGTGCCGACTGGGGAAGTTCTTGGGCCTTTTAGAAGACATGTTCCTGAGGCAACTTGTAAAGGTCAAAGGACTGAGTATAGAGTTTCAGACAGAGAAGGCATCATAAACAAAGGCCCAGAAGGTCTGGGAACTGCCAATAGTTCAGTATGACAGGTGCTCGGAGAAATATGAACTGGGTTGTGTGGCTCGAGGTGAGGCTCCAATGGAAGGCAATAAAGGGGCGCATAGGCCACATGATGGAGGATGGACTTTATCCTGAAGGCAATGGGGAACCACTGAAGGATTTCACATCAAATCAGAAGTTACTTTAGTAGGAAACATTCATCACATTTTCTATACTATGAAATGGTAAGTAATTCTTTATCAAATGATATCAACATTTTATACTAAAACTTTTGTGAGAAATGAATTTTCAGGATGAGTTTATATTACTAAACTTAACTGAGTTTTATTGACTGAAATGGGAAATTGTTTTAGGTATTTTCTCTCTGTAGGGTAACATTTAAGATGATCCTACAGAAGGTTTTTTTTTTTTTTTTGCAGTACGCGGGCCTCTCACTGTTGTGACCTCTCCCGCTGCGGAGCACAGGCTCCGGACGCGCAGGCTCAGCGGCCATGGCTCACGGGCCCAGCCGCTCCGCGGCATGTGGAATCTTACCAGACTGGGGTACGAACCCGCGTCCCCTGCATCGGCAGGCGGACTCTCAACCACTGTGCCACCAGGGGAGCCCCAGAAGGTTTTTTGATAATGTTTATGTCCTCCAAATAAATCTTTTAAAAGATCAAACATTGGAAAAAGGATACATTGCCTTGAGGACTTTTTTTGGAAGGCAGAAATTAAATTATATTTCTCATCCTCAAACTCCTTTCCATGTGCCTTGACATGTTTTACACCTTTTTTATAGATACAGTTAACTCCTTGTATCCATATTTCTGAAGATGGGGCCTTGGGAATTCTCTAAATTCATAGGTATGAAAAAAATTTGGAAAAAATTCAAAATGTGATCCAATCACACTTCCATTACAGTGAGCATGCATTAAACTCAATTTCAAATTCAACCATCTCCTTTCCTACTTCATGACCAGATTTCATAAGTAAACAAAGGTTTTATTATAAAATAACTTTACTCCAGTTATTGTAAAATAAGTTCCAGAAGGAAGACAACAAATGTGTCTTGAGATGTGGATGCTGAGTTAACTGGAGTCATCCATTTGCTCACTAGTTATTCCAAACTTTCTGGCCTTGCAGCATGTTCAAGTCAAAAATATGCCTCAGAAGAAGTATAAAACATTGCCAGTCAGGGTCTAATAATATCACGCAAGGTAGAACCATGACTGTTAAATCCAAGAATGCCAAGCTGCTAACATGGTGCTACACGGACCTTATTTACTCTGCAAGTGTAAAAGGGACCTGTCTCTTCTCTTCATTCGTACACAAATGAGGAGTTGCTTTGATGCATTTCTCATAATTACAACTCAAGATACAGGGTGTGACTGAGATAGCCCTAAAAGACCCTGGTTATCCTGGTGATTTTATTTCTTATTCAGAACACAAGGAGTGTTGTCCTTGGAGACCTCTATACAACATTGCACTCAGTTTGTATGTGAGTGAACTGTAAATCCACTTTCTAAGTCGGCTAGACTTGGGGAAAATCAGATGCAGAACAGGTCTCTTTGGTCTGTTTAAAACTAAAAAGAGTTCTTTCCCTGGAGAATTTAGAGCTGATGTGTGTGTAAGAACAATGCACATGCTCAGGTTTCATATGCCATAAGGAAAAATAGGACTCCTTCAAGGTTTCTCCTCTGAGGGATTATTGCACAAAGCATCCTATACACTCTGACATCTAGAGACTCGGAAGATTTATCTGAAATGCTTTCTTCAGAAGAATAATGTCATGCTAAATCTTATCCCAGTGTTTAGAGTCCCTTAGTTCTTTGTTTGAGGTTGTGAGAGTGAGTTCAGGATTGTAAATATCATTTAGGCTTAGAGCTAGAATTTACAGTTTTAGTTCTAGCCAGTCAACTCAAGAGTAAATATGAACCGTCACAAGAACAAATGGGGGTGGCTCCATCACTCAAGACCACTGCTCTAAAAACAACAAAAAGAACAGTCTTCAGAAATAGCTACTTTAATAAGTACTTCATCCTATGTGGAGTTCAAAAATTAAGTGTAAAGTGAAATGTTTTTGGAGAGTTGCCACTTAAGAGATTTCTATAGGTAATTATTTTCTTAATTGAGTAATTCTTTGGTAATGCTACTGATCACCCACCAAACAGCCTGTTTTCAAAATCCAGGTTTTTATTTTTAGGAAAATACATACTGTGGTTTCCACAAATCTGGGGTCCCAACATGCTTTGAGGACAAAATTCTTTTCGTTTTCCTAAAGTTTTGACACTACAGTAAAAGAAATGAGGCTGCTGTTAGTAAAACTCAGTGTGTGGGCAGAAGTGGCATGGGGATGTGTTTGAGTGTACAGCTGACCCTTTAACAACACCGGGTTTGAACTGCGCAGATCCACTTATACTTGGGTTTTTTCAATAGTAAACACTGCAGTGTTACACGGTTTCTTGCATCTGTAGAATTGGAGGAACCATGGATATGGAGGGTCAACTGTAAGTTATACTTGGATTTTCCACTGGGCAGAGGTTCGGGCACCCTGAACCCCTGTGTTGTTCAAGGGTCAACTGTAATAGCTGCCACTCTGCAGTTGACCACAAAACTGTCACTGTCCAGCTGGGGATCACTTGATTTTGTTGTGAAATAATATATCAAATATTCTATTAATCTTATAAGAAAGCTGTCTCTTTTCCCATCTTCCCCCAAATTACACCTGCTTTATCTATCACATTCCCTGGGAAACTAACAGAATCATAGAACTATATAGAATATAGAGCTATAATAGAATCATAGAACTAGAATGTCAACCTTTATCTCATGCTTCAAACCTCACTGTCAGCTTGCTGTCAAATGACCAACTAGTCCTTCCTTCCAGTGATGTGAAGTACCCTTCTTACAGTTCACCTCTCCATCTAGACGACTTGGTCTTTCAAAATGTCATCCCTATGGTCAATCTAAGTCTCCTTCCTTCTTTTTATTTGTCCCAGCCCTCATAAACATAGGATGGTTGTCACCATTGTCCTCCTCCTCATCATCATCATCAATGCTATATATTTGACATTTACTATGTGAAAGACATTGCACTAAGCATCGTATTTAATTCTTCCCCAAACGTTAGAAGGGGCAGATATTGTTATTTCCACTTTACAGATGAGAAACTCTGAGGCTTTTAGAGGTTCAGTAAATTTGACCAATGTCCTATATCAAAGGTGACAAACCTGGGATTTGAACACAGGGCTGTCTGACATGGATTGAGTTGATTTGACACATTCAGTTCTGAGAAAATTCTCTGTTTTATAATCTCTGGATCTATCTACTAGACTCTCATCTATATTTAATTAGGAAATCTCAAAGCCTTTTTCATTTATCATATGGCTTGACCTCTCCCTGACATTCAGCACCGTTGACTAATCCCTGACCTTCAACCATTATTGATGTGTCAGTTATTACCAAAACGATATTTATAAGCAAGAACTCTTTACTGTTCACTGTAGGCATATTGTCAACATGTTTTAATTTAGTTACACATCAGCAGCCCAAATTCAAAACTTCCAGAAATAATTCCTGTTCATCCTGCCTGCAGTCAACACATCTAGAAATCTCTGTGCCCTTTGATCTCTTCCTCTCCCCTATGCTCAATCTCACATTCAGTTGGTCATGAAGACTTGGCTTAGCTTACCTTAACTAATGGCAAGTGCTCAATAAATGCTTGTTGAATGAATATAGCTGATGATCATAAGCAATAATATTTGGTTCATTTCCCATACTGAAAGTGTTCATTCATACCAGTTTCTAAACATAGATCCTTTATATATGTCTCTAGATATAGATCCTTTACATGGACATATTTAATAATGTAAAAATGTTTGGGGTGAAATAAAAGCCTTTTTTTATATAATTTCAATGAGATTTTTAAGACTTCCAACTATTTTGTTCTCTATCATTCTTATTGTTATTCTCTCTGTATTTGCAGCTGTTTGAATGAATATTTAAATTTTATTTCCAATTTAAATTTTAATATATATGAAGAGGAAAAAATTACGCCTTTTAAGAGTAGAGACAAACTCTTATTCATTTTGTGTCACTCTACTTAAAGGTTATATTATAGACTAAGTGTGAGTTGAAGAATAAAAACTAAAAATAATCCCCAAATTAAATAGATTGAAATAACCCTTCTTTTTTTTTTTGCGGTACGTGGGCCTCTCACTGTTGTGGCCTCTCCCGCTGCGGAGCACAGGCTCCGGACGCGCAGGCTCAGCAGCCATAGCTCACGGGCCCAGCCGCTCCGCGGCATGTGGGATCTTCCCAGACTGGGGCACAAACCCGTGTCCCCTGCATCGGCAGGCGGACTCTCAACCACCGCACCACCAGGGAAGCCCTGAAATAACCCTTCTTAAACTTCTGAAATATATCTGTGGTTTAATTAATAAAAATGAAAATGATCCAAATATGAAATAATGTGCTAGGCAACTGAGGCAGCCTCTATGATCTGTAGTTTCAGGCTTTAAATTCACTCATTTTCAGTTATTTAGTCATTCATTCTTTAGAAGAATAGTTATTGAGCCCCAGGACTCTGTCCAGGTACAACGCATATGATGATGAGAAAATCTAGCATGCTTCCTACCTATCTTCAGCTTACAAGTGGGGAGACCACACAGAAAAATATAAAATTTCACAGTGAAAAATGTTACAAAGGAGAGTTTTATTGCCCTCAGAGAGCATACAATAGTGAGATTTGAACCAGTAAAGGCAGGGTTCCCAGGGGAAGTGAAGAATAAGATGTGATCTGAAGAAGGAGTAGGAGGAAGCCCAGGAGAGCCAGATATCACAGAAGCCAGGGTAACGTGGGTCATGAAGAGTGGAGTGGCCAACAGGGTCACATGATGCTAAGAGGACAAGAAAGGTGAGGGCTGAAAACTTTCAATGGATTTAGTAGCGTGGTGACCTTAACAAGAGAGAGTCTACCAGACTATCTGAAACAGAAGCTAGATCAGATAGTCTAAGGAGTGAGTGTAGAAAAGGAACTGGAGACGAGGGTGTATATATGATTCTTTCGTGAAGCTGGACTATGAAAGGGAAGAAAGATAGAGTAATCTAGAGAAACTTGTGGGCCTGGGAGTGGTTGTTTTGTTTTTTATTCTTGTTAATGGGAGAGGCCTGGATGTGTTTAAAAACCTAGGGAGAGACTAAGATGGGGTATCTGAATATATCATAGAAGGGACTGAGAGTGTAAGATTCATGAGAAGCTGGAGGGAAGAGAATAGGCTAGAGCAGCAGAAGAGAAAAATGTCTCCTATCCCTGAAACTAAACACAGGATCCTATCTCACAGTTTCCATTTTCTATGGAAACTATGAGAGGGGGTCACCAGCTGAAAGAGGGTATGGTTGGAGTTAGTTGTGATGGTCAGAGATTTTAAGATAGTGGAAAAGATTTGAAATGATGTCTGGGATGGATGAGGGTGAGCTGATGAAAGAAATGTAATAGGACTGTCCAAAATTGAGTGCTTATTTTAAGTTGGTACTCATGGATTTCTAATGGGACACATCTTTATGCTGCGAAATAAAATGTTAGTTTTACTCTTTCACCACTAAAATATGAGTTATATTGTGCAGTACCTGGTTCAAGGCTGTCTCCTGAGCCTCAGGTTTTTATGAGTTTCATTCTGAGGTTCTCCTTTTCTCACTGTAGACTACATTTTTCTTAGGAATTTCATTCATGTTTACAATTTGCATTACCGTCTACAACAGAGGTATCCATTGATTTAATCTGGCCAGTCAACTAATTTATTTTGGCTCACAAAGTGTTTTTTTTTTAATCTTAAACTAGTTTGAGATTCAGAAAGCCCATATTAAAATCCGGGTTTCTGGTTTCTCTTTCTAAAAAAGCTGCCAGCACTGTTCCCCCAGAGTCCCACATCAGTAACCTATTAGAACTGAGTAGCAGCTGTCCCCCACAGGCGGGGCATGCTCTGTCCAGCTCATGACAGTTCTCACCATTCCTTATCATCCACTTCACTCATTTACTTTGACTACTTAGCAGCTGTAACCTGCAGACATTTGATTTTTTGATTCTCAATCTACACATCCGTGACTCCCAAAGATTTAGCTCAGCTATCTCTCCTGTACTCCAGATATCAATAACCAACTATTGATTGGATGGTCTTTAGGTGACTGAAACTCAGGTATGCAGAGGAAAATAATCTCCCAAAGTTGTTGTATCCCCTATAACTTACATCCTGGCTTTAGAACCACCATCTCCTCTGTTTACCAAACAAAACCTAGGAGTCTACTTTCTGAGTACTCCCTCTTTCCTATTCACTTCCCTTCTTCATCCCTACTGCAATGACGTCAGTTCAGACACTCATCATGTTTCACCTGGGTTATTAAAATAATTCTCAACCAATAAACTCCACTTTCTCCTCTCTTCTAATACTTCCTCTAAACAGCCACACCAATGATCTTCCTAAGCATGGTATCTTTGGGGGCACATTTATTTGAATTATAGCAAACGTCTCATAATTTTCCAATGCGCTGGCATACTTCATGTGTGCATCTTGCCAACTGTTGTTCCTTGAACCTGGAGTGTCTTCTGCCTCTGTCTTCTTGGTGAATCCCTATTCATCCCCTCGAAGACCCAGATCAAATCTCTCTTCCTCTAGGAGCCCTCATGGCCACAAAGGTAACTTAGGCAGAGCTTAACGGCATAGCCTTTACCACAGTGTTCTGTCCCCGCCCCGACCCCCACACCAACTAGGCTGTGAGCCTGAGGGTGGAGGCTGCAGATCTGTAGTTCAGCTAACCACAGCACCTAGTTCTTGGTAATAACTGGTACTCAATAAGGACTTTAATAAATATATTCCTAAATTCAGAAGTACAATGATATCGTATTAAGGGAAGTTCTCCTAACTTTAAAAGAAAGATTATTGATCTATTGCAAACTTTTTACACTCTTGATTCACTCTGTAAGAACTAATCCTAAGGCTCCAATTCAGAGAATGTGACATGCTCTAAAAAACATTTGTTTTTTAGACTCCCATTTACCATCGCAACAAAATGGTAAACTCCCATTTACCACTGCAACAAAATGAATAAAATACCTACGAATAAACCTACCTAAGGAGACAAAAGACCGGTATGCAGAACACTATAAGACACTGATGAAAGAAATTAAAGATGATACAAACAGATGGAGAGATATACCATGTTCTTGGATTGGAAGAATCAACATTATGAAAATGACTATACTACCCAAAGCAATCTACAGGTTCAATGCAATCCCTATCAAACTACCAATGGCATTTTTCACAGAACTAGAACCAAAAATTTCACAGTTTGTATGGAAACACAAAAAACCCTGAATAGGCAAAGCAATCTTGAGAAAGGAAAATGGAGCTGGAGGAATCATGCTCCCTGACTTCAGACTATACTACAAAGCTACAGTAATCAAGACAGTATGGTACTAGCACAAAGACAGAAATATAGATCAATGGAACAGGATAGAAAGCCCAGAGATAAACCCACACACATATGGTCACCTTGTCTTTGACAGAGGAGGCAAGAGTATATAATGGAGAAAAGACAGCCTCTTCAATAAGTGTTGCTGGGAAAACTGGGCAGCTACATGTAAAAGAATAAAAGTAGAATACTTCCTAACACCTACACAAAAATAAACTCAAAATGGATTAAAGACCTAAATGCAAGGCCAGACACTATAAAACTCTTAGAGGAAAAGATAGGCAGAACACTCTATGACATAATCACAGCAAGATCCTTTTTGACCCACCTCCTAGAGTAATGGAAATAAAATCAAAAATAAACAAATGGGACCTAATGAAACTTCAAAGCTTTTGCACAGCAAAGGAAACCATAAACAAGACGAAAAGACAACCCTCAGAATGGGAGAAAATATTTGCAAATGAAACAACTGACAAAGGATTAATCTCCAATATATACAAGCAGCTCATGCAGCTCAATATCAAAAAAACAAGCAACCCAATGCAAAAATGGACAGAAGACCTAAATAGACATTTCTCCAAAGAAGATATACAGATGGCCAACAAACACATGAAAGGATGCTCAACATCACTAATCATTAGAGAAATGCAAATCAAAACTACAATGAGGAATTACCTCACACCAGTCAGAATGGCCATCATCAAAAAATCTACAAATGGGACTTCCCTGGTGGCACAGCGGTTAAGAATCCTCCTGTCAATGCAGGGGACACGAATTCGAGCCCTGGTCCAGGAAGATCCCACATGCTGTGGAGCAACTGAGCCCGTGTGCCACAACTACTGAGCCTGCAAGCTAGAGCCCGTGAGCCACAACTACCGAAGCCCACGCACCTAGAGCCCATGCTCCACAACAAGAGAAGCCACTGCAATGAGAAGCCTGTGCACTGCAACGAAGATTAGCCCCCACTCGCCACAATTAGAGAAAGGCTGCAAGCAGCAACAAAGACAAAACGTGGCCATAAATAAATAAATAAATAAATGTATTAAAAAGAAATTAAAAGAAAAAATCTACAAACAATAAATGCTGGAGAGGGTGTGGAGAAAAGGGAACCCTCTTGCACTATTGGTGGGAATGTAAATTGATACAACCACTATGGAGAACAGTATGGAGGTTCCTTATAAAACTAAAAATAGAACTACCATATGACCCAGCAATCCCACTACTGGGCATATACCCAGAGAAAACCATAATTCAAAGAGAGACATGTACCACAATGTTCACTGCAGCACTATTTACAACAGCCAGGACATGGAAGCAACCTAAGTGTCCATTGACAGATGAATGGATAAAGAAGATGTGGCACGTATATACAACGGAATATTACTCAGCCATAAAAAGAAACGAAATTGAGTTATTTTTAGTGAGGTGGATGGACCTAGAGTCTGTCATACAGAGTGAAGTAAGTCAGAAAGAGAAAAATAAATAACGTATGCTAACACATATATATGGAATCTAAAAAAAAAAAAAAAAAAGGTTCTGATGAACCAAGGGGCAGGACAGGAATAAAGACGCAGACGCAGAGAATGGACTTGAGGACACGGGGAGAGGGAAGGGTAAGCTGGGACGAAGTGAGAGAGTAGCATTGACATATATACACTACTAAATGTCAAATAGATAGGTAGTGGGAAGCAGCCACATAGCACAGGGAGATCAGCTTGGTGCTTTGTGACCACCTAGAGGGGTGGGATAGGGAGGGTGGGAGGGAGACGCAAGAGGGAGGAGATATGGGGATATATGTATATGTATAGCTGATTCACTTTGTTATAAAGCAGAAACTAACACACCATTGTAAAGCAATTATACTCCAATAAAGATGTTGAAAAAAAAAAGAAATTGACTCTCACAGAGACTAGAGAAGCATGCATTTTGCATCCTTGGGAGAAATTTCTGGGCTTTATTTCTCTGTTTCTTCATGACACAGGAAAATGGTTGAAAGTCAGGGAAATGATGGATCAAGCAGGAGCTGGATTCAGACTCCCATTGTGAAGAATTTTAATTGTCTTGCTGTTTGGTTGCACTTTCTTATTGTCTGTCTGTTTGTTTGATTCCAGAGCATAAGCTGCCCCTATGAGGAAGAATTAACCACTGTTACCATCCCTAAGGCCAGCATGTGACATTCCAGCTCTCCTCTGTCCTCCTCTTAGTTCTCCTGTCCTTTGAAATTGCACTACCCACATTGTCAATCTATTTTGCCTGAATTTGAACAACTATTTCTAATATTTTAATAAAGCATATACTATCAGGTATATGGTCTGACATATGTGCTATGGTCATGGAATACGTTTCAATAATTATTTTGTTGATATTTGAACTAGAGAATTATACAAGAAGTCATTAGCTTCTAATTTCTACTCAAACTCATTATTTGAGTAACAACTTCTCCTATTGTCTCAGGTGACATTTCCATTACTCATTATGATCACGTTTTTAGTGCTTGCAGCCATGATTCTTTTACTGGCATTCCACATAGCACCTTTCATATTCTTCACTAGAAATGAATTTTTATATCTTTCCTTCAGTGTCTCTTTTACTGTGACACATCCCAGTAAATTTCAACTCTAACTTATTTTTTCCAGTTTTAGCTTGTTTCACATTGCCATTAACTGTTTAAATAATAAAATTTATTTCAAATAATGTCATATTTTATCAGCTTATTTTTACTTAACCAATAACTTGTTCGAGTTATCTGTTTGAAAGGTCTGTTTTCCTATTTAGTAATAGTTCCGTCTAACTATACAGTGTGCTTTCCTAGCTAGCTTTATGTTTTCTTGATATTTTCTATTCTTTGTCTTAAATTTAGAGACATTATTCTTGTTGCACCACACTTATCTTCTGACCCTAACGCCCACTTTCAAATGTCACAGACTAGTCCCCTGCAGAGTTTTGACCAAGTGTTCCATTCATTCACTTTTTTCTTTTGCATTAAGATTTATAAAATATCTGGGAACCTAGTCTGTTCCAGGAACTGCGCTGGGCACTGGGCACAGATTATTGAAAATAACAGACATAATGCTTTTCATCATGGACCTTACAGTCTACTAAAGAGGACAGACCAAAAGCAAATACACAGACATATAAAATAATTGGAAAGGTGATAAATTCTATAAATGAAACAAGTAGCTAAGAAAGATATGGTAGAAGGGGGGTTCAGGAACCCTATTTTTGGCAGGGTGGCCAGAGATGTCTATCGCATGGCAGGAGAAGACTCTAGCTGTGTAAGAGCATCACAGGTGAGTGAAGCACACAGAGCCATGAATGTATTTTTTTCACCCTGGTTGTTAAGAGTTTAGAATTGAGTTTTATAACCAGGTAAAAAAGGACATGGGATGAATGGGTCACATGTCTCTCATGTTTCTATTCTATATGTATGTGCTTCATGCTTATCTTTTTATTAATGAATTACAAGCTCTGGATTTCATTTTTTCTTTATTTTTATTATAATTTATCTATAATTAATATATATACCCACACATATATATATATATATAACAGAGAGATAAATTGATCTGTCAAAGCTGATCCAGTCAATTAATGGCTAAACTGAGATTTCCACTTAGTCTACTGTTCTTTCCAAAAATACTAGTTAACATTCTTAACATTGAATTATGGTTGAATGCGAAATAAAGATTAAAAAGATATTGATAGGCCATAGATGGGCACAAAACATAGGTTACTGGGATGCTAGGTGTGGCAAGCCAGAAGAGGGCATTGACCACAGAATCAGGACGTGATCAGCACCAAAGAAAACCTATTACTGTTGACAATTTTTCCTGAGGCTGGTCTGATCACTGCACATTATAATTATTTCCAGTAATGCATTTTACTATTTAATAATCTCTGCTTGCTCTTTCTTCATATACCATTATT
The DNA here is from genome assembly GCF_949752795.1 of Hyperoodon ampullatus. NCBI lineage: Eukaryota > Metazoa > Chordata > Mammalia > Artiodactyla > Ziphiidae > Hyperoodon > Hyperoodon ampullatus. The sequence continues at coordinate 18,734,398 of NC_136918.1, forward strand.
CTAAGAACTGTCTTGATTTTTTGTATATGTATATTTGTATATATTTACATATATTTGCATATATGTATGTATACATCAATATATATTCATATATGTTTTAAAAAGCTGAGTCTTTTCTTCTATTTCCTTTTTTTTTTTTAATGTATTATGGGGATTCCAGAAGATAGTAATAGTGGTGGGCATAGTTTCTGATGCAACCCAAATCCCCATATAAAAACAGAGAAAATTGAAAGTAAAACCAAAGAATGAAAGACAGTATTTAGAATAACTAGGAGACAAGTTATCCTCATGAAGAGGTAAAAAATACAAGTGCGTAGGGACAATCCTTCAACATCCCTAAGATCCACATACTATACAAGAGGAAGTAATGTGAAGCAACCCAGTGTCTAGGAACACAGGAACTATAAAACAGCCAACAGATATTCACAAAGTGCAATGGGTCAGTTCAGGAGCTGCTGCTAAAACCTTGATGGGTTTTACCCACTCTGGTGGCAGGTGGATGTAAGAGCTTGCCGTGGAACTGCAAAGGACTGGAGCAGCCTAGTTTCTGTGATCTCTGAAACCTGGCCCGCTAGGGTTCTCTCCCAAAGTAGACTGCGACACTGAGGAAAACTGCTGAGAATAGAAATGAAATAAGATAAAGGACAAGAGAGGCAATGGAGAGTATGTCCTGATAAAAGTGGGAGAGGAGAAAGAACCAGAGAGAAAGAAATGTCTTACACAGGTAAGTAATTAAATCACCTCCTTCAGAGAGGAACTGCTTTTGATTTTGCTTGATCCCTGATGTCACCAACAACCCAGAACTATGTTAGAAGCTTAACTTTCAGACTGAGGGTTTTGTGGGCCACACAAGAAGTTTTAATTCTGTCCCCTAAACATAAATCCATGCCTCCACTCCTGCCAAGTCTAAGACTATTTCCTTTCTCTCTCTCTTTTTTTTTTTATTGTAAGATGGTTACTGTATTTTTAAAATGTTTTTGTTGAAGTATAGTTAATTTACAATGTTGTGTTAGTTTCAATTGTATAGCTACGTGATTCAGTTATACATTTTTTTCAGATTCTTTTCCATTATAGATTATTACAATAAATTGAGTACAGTTCCTACTGACTATAGCAGTAGTCCTTGTTGTTCATCTATTTTGTATACAGTAGTGTATATGTTAATCCCAAATTCCTAATTTATCCCTCCCCCACCCCCCATCCCGGCTATCCCCCTTAGGGGGATATTTCCTTTCCAGTGGTGGGTTGATGTATCCTGATGCACCCTCTAAGAAAGTTATTTCAAGTTTTCTGTTGTACTAAAGTACCTCTTATCTGTCCACCATATTCTAGGGGCTTGCAGCTTAGTTTCCAGTCCTAAACATGTGTGGCTAGTTAAAAGTCTGGCTCTGAGCCCTCAGGAACTGAGAGATGCCCTCAGGTCAAAAGAAACTTTAGATTCGGCTTACCACTGCGCAATCTTTCTTTATTCTTTGCTGGTTCTGATTGTTTTCATTACTAGAGCTCAGACTTATTTATTTAAAGTTTATTATGTTTTATCTAGCATTTTAGGTGTTTAACCCCAGAAGAAATTTTTCTAGATATTTAGACTGGCAAATTGCTTAAAATAGAAACTTCGTTTACCTGTGTGCCATTATGCATTCAGTCTCATGGCTTTAAATAGGTGCCTCCAAAACTGACCTCTCAGTCAAGATCTCTCTGAACTCCAGATTCATCTAACTCCTCCCAAACTCACTCCACATACAGTCTTAATATCTCAGGAAATGACCTCTCCAAACTTGCATTACTCAGGTCAAAAACCGTGTAATAATTCTTGTCTCCTTTCTTTGCCTTCCATCCTTTATTGTCATGTATCAGAATCCCTATGGCTCTACCTTCTAAGCATATCTAGAATTACCTGTCACCACCATGAACTAAATCACACCAACTCTCGCGTGGATTATTGCAATAATTGACACTCCTGTTTCTACCTTTTTCTTCTTACGGTCTCTTCTCAACATAGCCAGATTGACACTGTTAAAGCACTGAGTTAGGTCATGTCACTCTTCTGCTCAAAGCTCCCTTAAGGCTTATTTCACATGCATTAAAAATCTAAATCCTTGGTGCAACTATGGAAAACAGTGTGGAGGTTCCTCAAAAAAAAATTAAAAATAGAACTAACGGGACTTGCCTGGCAGTCCAGTGGTTAAGTCTCTGCACTTCCACTGCAGGTTGGGGGGCGGGTTTGATCCCTGATCAGGGAACTAAGATCCCACATGCCGGGCAGTGTGGCCCAAGAAAAAATACAACTACCATATGATCCAGCAATTCCACTTTTGGGTATCTATCTGAAGAAAACAAAAACACTAATTTGAAAAGATATATGCACCCCCATGTTCATTGTAGCACTATTTACAACAGCCAAGATATGAAAGCAACCTGTCTACCAACAGACGAATGGATAAAGAAAATAAGAAAATGTGACTATATATATATATATATATATATATACACACACACATATATGCAATGGAATATTATTCAGCCATAAAAAAGAATGAAATCTTGTCACATGCAACAACACGGATGAATCCAAAGGGCATTATGCTAGGAGAATTAAGTCAGACAGAGAAAGACAAATACTGTACGACCTCATTTTTTTGTGGAATTGAAAACAAAACAAAACAAACAAACCCAAACTCATAGATACAGAGAACAGATGGATGATTACCAGAGGCAGAGGGCGGGGTGTGGAGGTGAGTGAAATAGGTGAAGGGTGTCAAACGGTACACGTTTCCAGTTATTTTCATCACAGGGAAAAAAATTCTGTAACTATATATGGTGATGGATGTTAATAGACATATTGTGGTGATCATTTCTCAATATACAGAAACAATTAGTCTTTATACACTTGAAACTAATATAATGTTTACTTAATTTTTAAAATTTTTATATTTTTGAATTTTTTTATTGAAGTATAGTTGATTTACAATGTTTCAGGTGTATGGCAAAGTGATTCAGTTTTATATATATATATATATATATATGTATATATATATATATATATATATATATATATACATATATATATATATGTATTCTCTTTCAGATTCTTTTCCATTATAGGATATTACAAGATATTGAAGAAACTAATATAATGTTATAGGTCAATTATACCTCAATTTAAAAAATCTAAATCCTTATAAGACTCCATCTCACACCTGTCTGATCCCATCACCTACTACTGTACCCCCTTTTACTCTGCACGAGACACAGAGACCTCCTTCCTATTCTTCAAACACACTGGGTCCATTTCTTCTTCAGAATCTCTGCACTGCTGTTTTCTGTATCTGTAATGGTCTTCCACCAGATATCTATGTGGTTCCTTTCTTTACTTCTTTCAAGTCTTTGCTGAAGTGTCACTGTCCACCCTATTTAAATGAATCCCCTGCTGCAGCAGCCCAACCCTATTGTATTTTTATAGCACTTAACATCTTCTGTCGATACTATATACTATGTAATGTAGTTTTTTCTCATGTTTATTTCCTGTTTCCCCATACTAGAATGTAAGCTTCATGAGATCAGGGATAGTGTCCTTACTTTTATTCTCTGATGTATCCACAGTACCTAGAAAAGCGCCTGGTCACATTGCACTCAAAGGGCCATGCCTGCCAACCTGTTATCAGAACCGCACTATGCAGTCAAATTCATCTTGAAAGATTTCCATCAAATAAAACATTTCAAATTACTATTACATTTAGATTGTCTTGAGTGAGGCTTAAACCTATTTTTGTTCCTTATCAATATTTATTCTACTTTCAGAAACTCAAGATTACCTTTAAAATGAATCTGTATAAATATTTATTATTATTTGCTTCTTTTCTTTCACTCTACCCCAGTTTCCAGTCTAGCAAATTTAAATTATTTCAGTTAATTGCTAATAGATGTCAAGGGACACTAGAATACTCTCAGAGGACTTATGATACTTTGTGTCACACAATATGATGAAGGGACGAATACTGAAATACAGCATTATCTATTTTTCATTATTATCTTTATTATTACCTCCTACTATCTGGGTTTAATTGCTACATTTCTAAGCAGATCTATTAGAAGCCTTTTTGAACAAATACAAAATGTAGAATACTTTTGGGCAGCTCATATAACACTTGTACTCTCAATATTGGTTAATAGGTATTGAGAGGATCTTTGAAATAAACTTCATATTCAGGCAGTAAAACACTGCATAACTGACACCGCCTCTCCCAGCCTCTGCTGCTGGGACTTAACAAGGTGTCATGTTTCCTTTAGTAGATTTTTCATAATGCCATTGAACATTACACAGTAAATAGCTGACCCCATCTCTTTTCTGGCATATTATGAGCCACTTTAAGCCTGGCAGCTTTCAAACTACAATCCAAAGCACATGACTACTACTTGCCTCTGGGCTGCAGTTCTTCATCATCCAACTTTATTTGAGCTTACCTGGACACAATGAGACAACTTCAGCTGCGAGGAGGCAAAACGTTGGAGCAGTACAGATGAGAAAATCTGATTATGATTCCCTCTGTGTACCTGTTTATGGCCACTAGAGGGGTCTCTATTAATCAGCATGGCTTTCCTCTCCTAACACTGCTTAATCCTTAAGATATTAGATCCAGATCTTCCTAAAGCTATTTTCCTCTTTCAAGCTACACGGCTGTACTGCATGCTTTATGGATTACCGGATGCAGAATTAGCAAACCCAATCTCTTGTTGTGTAATCAAAAAGACATTAATTAATCCACCAAAAAGAACTTTGTTTTGATATACGATTATATATATATGTATACATGCATACACATATGCATACATACATATATAATCAGAAATATCAATAGAGATGAGATCTTCTCTTTGATGTCATTGACAGCTGTCGGGGCATGATTTTACTTGCTCTCATCCTAATGGAGTTACAACTAAGAAGGTAAAAGTCTAAGCTGGTGCTTCAATAATAAGGTGATATGCTATATTTAGACAGGATTCTTACCATAGCAAGCAACTTAAAACCCAACCAAACTGGCCAAAACATATAAGGAACCTATTGATTGCTGTAATGAGAAGTCCAAGAGTAAGGACTGGCTTTAGATAAGCCTTAATTCAGGGGCTTCAATAAAGTAACTGAAGCCTGATTCTCTACTTCTCTGAACTTGGCTTTTTTTAATGCACTGTTTTCACTCTGAAGTAAGACTTCCCCTCCTGGTTTCAAGATGGCTATTATTGCCTCAGGATTCATACTTTTTTTCAGCTTCAAGTCCACAAAATGGAACTTTTCTCTGTTAACAGATAAACAAATGTTTTAGGTTTGCTCATTGCCCAAATTAAGTTGCAAGTAAATCCCTAAATCAATTTTTCTAGTCAAAGGGATGTGAAAGGATGATTGGCTTAAACCAACACAAAACTCACCCCTGAAGCTAAGGGTAAGGAAAACCTCATCCAAACCACATGGCTTGAAATGTAAGATAGGATGTTTCCCCAAACAAAGGTAGGGGGAGATGAATACATACTGTAATAGGGCCCTGGACCTGGTAACCGCTAAAGTTTCTCTTCTTGTTTCAGGTTTATAATTTCTGTAGAGTTGGCAAGTCCTCCTCCAATATGGCAATGGATGACTTGTCCAGTGGTCAACCCAACACATCATCTGTTACAAGCAAGGATGAAGCCATAAAGTGAGCAGAGAAACCTGAAATTAGCTGCTGACCTAGCAACACTGATTGTTGTCACAAGTGAGTTAAGAACAATGATTGCTAATGAATTGAAGTTTAAATAAAAATACTTTGAAGTTCTTTATTGTTAGTTGAGCTATCTCCCCACTTTTCCTTTAGATGAAGAACCATTTCCATGGTTATAAACACTCATTTTTTTTTTTTTTAGAGCAAGGTAAGAGTGTCCGAACCATCCTAGGATTTAATAATAGCCCATACCAAGCTTTTGTCTTTATGTATATGTACACACTAAATGTGAGAAACACACCTTATTAATTACTATATTCTTAGAATGCATTTTCGCATGTGATTATTTAATGCTTCCCTATATTTTGGTATAGAAATTTCTGTCACACCAAATAAATGACACATATATATATATATGTATATGTATATGTATATAAAAGTACATCTAGGTTAAGAATTCTAAAACACCAAGCTAACACATTCAGAGACTTAATTTCACCTACTGCAATCAGTTGGTGGCTGAGTTTTTGTGTCTAAACCTGTCTGGGAAGAATCTATAATCTGGAAAAGGTATGTTTGTCTAAAAGCCAAAGGTACTCCCTTTTTAATGTGCCATCAGAAATATTTCTGGAAGGACTATCTTTCCCCACCTTTGTGTGTGTGTGTATTTGCGTATCTGGGTGTGTGTGTGTGTGTGTGTGTGTGTGTGTGTAGGGCAGGAAGTAGGAAGGAAGGAAAGAAAGTGAGGATCTATATTTATGATTTTACTATTTTAAGAACTGAATGAAGGACAGTGGCAATTACAACCAGATAACAGATTTATGGATTAACAGATGATTGCTTTTGCTGTTTGTACCATTTATAGTTTTGACCCATAAAGAATGGGGCTTTTGTGAGCAAATGTGGTTAAGCTCATTATTTCGGTAGAAACCTATCATTACAGAAAGTCTTAACTGGAGCTACTGGAAGAAGTGGTATCCCACATTCTCTCATGTTATTTAAGTATTACCAAGGCTAGTGAAAGCTAGCATCCTACCCAGTTTGGGGTACATTTCATAAACATAACTGCCAATAGCTAAAACTGACTCTCAGCCTTTTTTGCACTGAAGTTGGTGACCTCACTGGCTCAAAATGACTCTTTGTACCTGTCATAAACAAGTATATTTAGCCGTTTGCGCAGCTAAGATTTGTGTCTAAACCTGTTAAGCAGAATCTTATTTCTTGGAAATAGCTTTGCATGCCCTATAAACCACACCCTCTTTATTGCACACAGCTGTGGCACAGCTCCTTACAATTGCCAAAAAGCTCCTTGTGGTATTCTCACACTGGAAGACCTGAAACACAGTTATATACATTTATAAACATTTTATGAGAACAGAGATAAAATGCTTTCAGAGGATTATCTCTGTCAAATTTTGACAACTAGGGAAATCCAGAAAATAACATTCTAACATTTTTTGGAAAAGAAAGCACATGTCCACAACCATCCCATCTCTCTGCACAGTGGACCGTGTCAGGAAGCCGAGTCACGGCAGGTATTTCCCCTAGATCCCTTTGTCTTTATGTAGCAAATCAAGCCCCAGGGCCTGGCCCTTTCTGCCTCTCCAGCTTCATCTCAACCAAGCCCTTCTCCTAGCACTACCCTCTAGGACACTGAACCACTCACTGATCATCACAATGAGACTTTGTTCTGACTGTCCCTTCTGGCTGAAATGCCCAGTAACTCCTGTTCCTAAAATAAGGAATGACTGAAGAGGCCCTTTCCAGTCAGGGCAGGTTCTCCCATTGAACCTAAGAAATGAGCCACTTCTACAAAAAGATTGACATCTCTCTTTTGCAAGAATGGAGCAATTTCCCTGAGGTGGGTGTCAAAATCTCAACCATTTTTTAGGCTTTTTAATGTTAATTTAATATGTTAGTTAATTATTAATGTAGTTACTTGTTTCTAGGACCCCCTTGCCAATGTCTATACATATTTGTTGGATGGGATTTTCCTCTTTCTGATTCTAATTCCCACATCTAACCATCCGGCCAAGCTGACTTTCTCTCAACAATTTTTTATCTTCCCTGTCTCTTCTCTTCTAAATATTCTCCATCCCACTCCACTTCCAAGTCATTCTAATTATGGAGGAAAAAAAAACTGGTATTTTCTAACATTAAATTATATCACTTCACAATTCATATGAATCTATGATCTACCAACAGAAGGCAGACTTTCAAGCTACTTTAAATTTAACTTATATGCTTCCGTTGGACCCTTGTGCATCTCCATTCCCCACAAGTTGCGTGTCTTGAACCTAAATCTAAAAAACACTTGATAGTCAACAAACTGTCTATGTGTATAAATGTCTACTCCTTCAAAAAGGAGTTTAAAATAAAACAAACACAGCCATTAGCTTGGGAAATAGAAGGAAATAAATGAATTTATCACTTTGCCAAGTTCAATAAACTCAATTTTCAATGTTAAAAGTACCTTGATGATTCATCAGTAAATAAACAAATACTCAAAGAACAAATATATGCAAAGGTGATACAGTTCTCTTTCCTTCTTTTTTGAACTACAGATTGGTAGAAACTCTGCAGACTTTAGACTTTTGTGCACATGAATGGCATGGATTTTAATAATTCTGTTGAGAATATTTGATTTATGGTTACTATGTCCCAGGTCCTGGATTGTGAGGGTACGTAAGCAAAGAACTCACTGGCTAGTAGAGGAGATGAACACATGCAGGAAGGTATAAAACCAATGGCACTGGCAATACCATATATATTTTGTAGTAATGCGATGTGTCCAGTGCCACGTTTGTGTAGGCAAATGCCAGGGTTAAAGGAGTATAGAGGAGGGAAGAACTTAATTCTGCTTGGGGGTAGGGAGAAGAGATTCCCAGAAAGCTACTGATTTCAGAATTGATATTTGAGCTAGTCTTGAGGGTTGGGTCACAGTTCACCAGAAGTGGAAGAAAGACATTTCTGGCAGAGGAAGCAGCCAAAGGCTCAGGGAAGGAAGTGTTGGAAATGGTGAGTGTGGGTGGGGATGGAATGTGGGTAAGGAGGGCACTAGTAGTAACAAGGACAAGGCTGTACTGTTTGGGTAGGGCATGATTGTGAAGCACTGGTAGACCAGGCTATAAAGTATTTGGCTCTGGAAATATTAGGGAATTGTCAAGAGAGAAATCGTGTCTTCTATGTTAGAGGTTCTTGCTAATAGACCTCCCCTACAGGAAAGACTATTCCTCACTTTAGCATTCGTATCTTGGTTTTTCAGCATCTAGTTTGTATTTTGAGCCCCTCAAGAATTTGTAGATTTGTCACAGTGTGCTCTGTTTATGCATCTGGTTTATATAAGAGTATCTAGGGAAGTTCTTTTCTTTGGCTCAAGTCAAACACAGTCTGTGTCCTCTATTATGGTGTGACTGCATTTACCCAAAAAGAAAAATGTTTTACAGTCATTTACGTCCAAGAAGAATCCATTCTAGAAAAAAACCTTGAATAAAATTGAGAGAGACAGAGAGAGCCTAGAAACACAGAGCAACTTTTGGGTAAAGGAAAAAAATCTCTGTGTTTCTGTACTTCGAGTGAATGCCCTATTCCATGGGCCTTTCGAGGTCTACTGACGCTATTTGATTCTTACAGAAAGTAGGCTCTTAGCAGGAAGCAGAAGCCCCTGTTGTCCAATCATCTCTGCATTTCTCATGAGGGAGCAAGAAGAACTGGGATTTTCACAAACCCTGCTTACTTATAAAGTCAGAAAATAATAAATGTCCTGTCTATATTGGTCACAGGTGTTATATCTATGCTTTGCCAACAGCTATTCCAAAACCAATCTGTCATTTTGCCTTTGTTGAAATTAAAACACTTAATTTCTTAATTCTATTTCAGCTATGGGTTTATTTCACTGTCACTAATGGATAAATGATTCAGACACTGGAGTTGTTTTCATCCCACAACATTGGGAGTAAGGATGACAATACCTGCTAATTCTAACAAAATGAACACTTAAATGTGCAGGAAATTACAGAGTGACTAAGCATGTTATAAAAAGAAGAGTTTCAATCACATATAATTAAAAACTCGGAACATTTATCTTTAATTACAGATTCATCAATAAAATTACTGTTATCAAATTTGGCCAATACACGGGGCACATGTTGATTTATTCCAGTCATTTTAGAAAATTTAGAATTCTACTATAATGATTTTTTCTTGAGAAGGTGCGCTATTGCTTACTTGTGTCTTATGATATTAAGACATTTCTATATTTGGTAATTATATTATAAAAGACACCGTATGACCCACTGTGTACTAAAAACTGTCCATTTTAATGGAATTCTCTATAAATTACTACCTATAAATGAAAAGAAGATAACAAAATCATAGATTATTAGATCTGTCAGAGAAGAGTAGAGAACCAATATTTGTGAGAAGTCAACCGAAGATCTACTGTTGTGCTTTAAATATCATATCTCATTTTCATCTTTAGCAACACTCTAAGAGAGATAGTATCCCCATTTGCTATTTAAGAATGTGAGTCTCAGAAAGATACAGACATATACTCATAGGTACATATTTAGGCAGTCTACCTGCCACTGAACTTTACCTATTCAGAAACTTTATATCAGGAAAAGAAATAATCTGGGGTTCCCTGGTGGCGCAGTGGTTAAGGGCCCGCCTGCTGATGCAGGGGACACAGGTTCGTGCCCCGGTCCGGGAGGATCCCACATGCCGCAGAGCGGCTGGGCCTGTGAGCCATGGCCGCTGAGCCTGTGTGTCTGGAGCCTGTGCTCTGCAACAGGAGAGGCCACAACAGTGAGAGGCCCCCGTACCACCAAAAAAAAAAAAAATCTGGGACGAAAATGTGTTAAGAAGCATAATTAAACGCCTGAGTTGTTCTCAGGCAGGAAAGGGCAGCAAGGAGATATATAAAATATCTCAAAAGGTGAGATTGCTAAGTTCATAACGGAGGATATTAAAGGGTCCTCAGAAATTCCTGAATCCACAAAACCAAAACCAGCTGAGTCAGAGAAGTTAAGTGACTTGCCAAAAATCAAACGTCTGAGAAGTGGCGAAACAGGGAACCAAGTCCAGAGATGGCTAGGGTTGAAGAACAAGCTTTGATTAGGCACCTACTGCACACAAAATGCTGGGCTGGGCTGTAGAGACAAAAACAAGTATGTGGTACACCCCGAGGAGATTCGAGCCTGTCTTGGGCTGGGAGCGGCCCCAGGCTGTCCACGGCTCACCTCACTGCCATTGCAGGCACAGCCACATGCTTGATGATGACTCCAGGGGCCTTTCACGCTCAACACAGCTGACTTCTTACAGAGGAGCTGGTCCTGAAGAAATTGCCCATTTCTGCACTAGTAAATATTCAACTATTTACTAGACCAGAAATTTCTATAACCCTCTAATGTTGTGGCTTTATTCAAAATATTGACCTTGGTTTTTTATGTGCTTCTTTTCATAGCATCTCTCTGCAAGATAGGTTTTATTTCAAGTGAGTCACACTGTGGCTTTTTTAAAATATGCTTGTGCACATTTACTACTGTCCTCTAGTGGATGGAACCGCAGGCCAGCTTACTAAGTACGAGTTACCATCTCATAACAATTCTGGGAACAAACCACAGAATATTTTACTTTCAGAGCTCGGGTGAACCTTAGAGAGCACTGTAACAAGATCATCACTACTGTCATTATCGCCTTCAGGGGCTTTCCAATGTACTTGGTTATCGTTTTAATTTGTGAGTTCCTTCCTTTGAAGTTTAGACTTTATGGGGTGGGAGGTCAGAAATCATCTACAGGAAGGAACGAGGCCACCAAGGATCCATGTGAAGTCAGAAAACGGGTTATAGCAAAACGTGGATTCAAATCCACGTGCCCTCTCTCACTGCTCTCCACCCTCCACCAAACTGCCCCTCTTTGCCAGTCACACCATGATGTCCTGCCCACATGAACCGTCTCTCTGTTAACATCCCACGGCACCTTTAAAAATTAAACTATTTACGAATTATAAAAATAACACAAAACTGGTTTTCATGCTTTCACGTGGTGTTTAAATCTATTTATTTCTATATAGGGGCTTTTGAATAGATATTCAGTTAGGAAGATCATTATCAAAGTGGATAGAATAATGTTATTCTACCAAAAACTTATTTCTACTGTCAAAAAACAGTAGAAATTAAAAAACAAAAAAGTTACCATAAACTTATTTCTACTGTTAAAAAACAGTAGAAATTAAAAAACAAAAAAGCTACCATAAACTTATTTCTACTATTAAAAAACAACCTTATTTTATTTTATTTATTTTTTATTTTTATTTTTTGTGGTATGCGGGCCTCTCACTGTTGTGGCCTCTGCCGTTGCGGAGCACAGGCTCCGGATGTGCAGGCTCAGCGGCCATGGCTCACGGGCCCAGCAGCTCCGCAGCACGTGGGGTCTGCCTGGCAGGGCACGAACCCCTGTCCCCTGCATCAGCAGGTGGACTCTCAACCACTGTGCCACCAAGGAAGCCCAAAAAACAACCTTATTTTAAACTTTTAACTGCACAGAGATCTTTATAGAGATTAGGGATATATGGACCCATAAGGTATTTCAAAGGTGAGGTATGTTTATCCTACAAATTTACTTACACATACTTTGACAATCTACAGTGTTTTTATTCAGATGAAGTTGATGTACAATATTATGTTTGTGTCAGGTATACAACATAGTGACTCAACATTTATACACATTACCAAATGACCACCATGGTAAGTCTAGTAACCCTCTGTCCCCATACGAAGTTATTATGCTGTTACTGACCATGTTCCTGTGGCTTCTGTATTTTATACCTGGAAGTTTGTACCTCTTAATCCCTTGCACCTATTATGCCCAACCCCCTGCGTCCCTCCCCTCTGGTAACCACTCGTTTGTTCTCTGTATCTATGAGTCTGTTTTGGTTTGGTTTGGTTTGGTTTCTAGATACCACACATAAGTAATATTATATGGTATTCGTCTTTATCTTATTTCACTTAGCATGATAACATAACCTCTAGATCCATCCATGTTGTCACAAATGGCAAGATTTCATTTTTCTTTATGGCTGAGTAATATTGCATTTTTGTGTGTGTGTATATATGTATATATATACTGATACATAGATACACAGATACATAGATACATAGATAGGTACTTAGGTTGCTTCCACATCTTGGCTATTATAAACAGTGCTGCTATAAACACTGGGGTGCACATATTTTTTGAATTAGTGTTTTTGTTTTCCTTGCGTAAATACCCTAAAGTGAAATTTCTGGATCATATGGTATTTCTATTTTTAATTTTTTGACGAACCTCCATACTTTTTTCCAAAAGTATGTGGCTGCACTAATTTACATTCCCACCAACAGTGCACAAGGGTTCCCGTTTCTCCACATCCTCGCCAACGTTTATTATTTGTTGTCCTTTTGATGATAGCCATTCTGACAGGTGTGAAGTGATACCTCATTGTAGTTTTGATTTGCATTTCCCTGCAATGGGATGTTGAGCATCTTTTCTTGTGCCTGTTGGCCACCTGTATGTCTTCTTTGGAAAAAAGTCTATCCAGGTCTTCTGCCCATTTTTAAATTGAGTTGTTTGTGTTTTTGATGTTGAATTGCATGAGTTCTTTGTATACCTTGGATATTAATCCCTTATCTGATACACCATTTGCAAAAACTTCTCCCATTCAGTAGGCTGTCTTTCATTTTGTTGATGGTTTCCTTCACTGTGAAAAGTTTTTTAGTTTGATGCAGTCCTATTTGTTTATTTTTGCTTTTGTTTCCGTTGCTTGAGGAGACAGACCCAAAAGTATATTGCTAAGACCACTGACAAAAAAAAAACTGTCTAGGTTTTCTTCTAGGAGTCTTCTTACACTTGTCTTTAATCCAGTTTGAATTTATTTTTGTGCATGATGTGAGAGTAGTCCAGTTTGATTCTTTTGTATGTAGCTGTCCAGTTTTCCCAAAAGCATTTATTGGAGAGGATGTAATGTACAGCATAGGGAATTAGCCAAATACTTTATAATAACTTTTTGTAGAGTATAATCTATAATAATATTGAATCACTATATTGTACACCTAAAACTATATAACATTATAAATCAGCTATACTTCAATTAAAAAAAAAGAGTGGAGTCTCTGTTTCCTATAGTCCTCCAGCTCTCCCAATCACAAGCCTGCAGGTTTTTAAAGCCAGATGTTGGAGGCCTATCTTCCTGGGGCAGGTCCCCCAGGCTGGGAAGCCCGATGTGGGGCTTAAACCCCTGGCTCCTTGGAGAGCACCTCTACAACTGTGATATTCCTCCCGTTTGTGGATTGCCAACTGGGGGCATAGGTCTTGCCTATAATGTGTCTCTGCCCCTCCTACTTATGTTGATGTGGCTTCTTGTTTATATTTTTAGCTTTAGAAAATCTTTTCTGCTAGTTTTCAGGTCATTCTCATAGATAGTTGTTCTGTAAATAGTTGTGATTTTGGTGTACCTGTTGGAAGAGGTGAGCTCAGGGTCTTCGTAGTCCACCAGCTTGGGGCTTCTTCTGTCTCTAATGCTTTTTTAAAAGCATATGTATACCTTAGGCTTGAAATACTTAGTTTTAGTCCTTGGCAATAACACTTAAATACATTAATTCTCAGGTTTCTCGTACATAAAGCTGACCCTCATATTTTTGTAACATTTAACAGAAATAAGGTTTTTTGAGTGCCTGTCTCCCTTTATGGTGCAGCATAAAAGATAAATAAACAATAGTTTCCCTCTACCCATTAGTCCCAGTACCACCAAAACTTCATTCTAAAATTCAAAGTAATATTTAATAAGCTTGTTTGCCATAATTTTCAAGATACTTTGGTAAAAGCAAATCATACAATGCACTTAATATATTATTAGCTACATGTAACTATGAAAGCTGCTAAGAAGCTTATGATTTTGGTTCTATCCAAGAATCAAAAGTGCTGTGCATAAATGTTAAGTGTATGATTTTACGGACTGCTGGGTTTTGCTTTCCTTTATCACCTCTTCATAATAGTGTTAATTAACAGAGAGGAGACATGATCCTTTTCATGCATTCTGTAGCATTTAGTATACTCATCTGTTTATGCAAGTGCTTTCCCCATCCAGACATTTTTTTTCAGTAGTTACAGAAGTTGATACAAATCTTAACTATTTAAATGACTTTATGAATTTCTACTTAGTCACATCAATTCTTGTGAAATTTTATGTCATTTGTAATACAGCAACCCTAGAGCATCAGATATTAACGTTTGTGAATGATTTTCTTAAAAAAATTTTTTCCATCTTAGGGTCTAGGAGATAAACAAGAAGATAAAATGTGTTAAGGGTCAGAGTATAATGCACTACACACTGCCTTTCAGTTTCAAATGGAAGTTTATAAACTTCAGAAAAGCCTAAATAACAGAAATCATTTTTTATTGATTTAATATCATTTTTATTGAGTTATAGTTGATTTACATAAATCATTTTTTAAACAGATGGATTTTTACCCTTTTTCTTTCTCCTCCCATTATATCAACCCATCAAGGATGAATGAGTTACTTTCAAACCTGAATTTTACAATCTACTGAGTGAGCAAATTATTATCAAAAAGAGCTGCCTATACATGCCACTGTGTGATTTAGCTCATTCATACATGTTATCCTTGAAATGTGTACTCTTACAAAAAAGGAAATGAAATAATGCTAAAAGTCAACATTTTATTCACAATATAAGGCCTTAAATTTTAATCCAAGTGAATGTGTGACCATATGTCCAGATTTGTACCTGCTGTCCAGAATAATTATTATCAGTGATCCTTTCATTCTCAAAATTGTCCTAGTTTGAATGATAAAGTTAAAGGTTTCCTTAATTTTTGGTAACCTTATAATTTGCAAATAGCATGTATATTAATTTGCATAAATAAGTGAACTCTTCTGCTTCTAAGATAATAGTAACAGGAAGTGAAACTATGCCATATTCACAGCCAAAATGAGGTTGTTGAATGGATTTCAGCTTTATTTTTACCTATAACTCCATAATTTTTAAATTCAGCAGAATTGAATACTTCTTTTATATGAACTATTTATTCTCTAATATTTTTGATTAATTTTCAGAGTAAAACATTTAATAAAAGCAAAGCAAGGAGATAAGCAAAATTACCTATAATACCACTCCTAGGTACATATATTTTTGGCAAAATTAGGATTGTACTGTTTACACAGTTTTGTATCCCTCTTTTTTACTTGTCATCATATCATGACTATTTTACTGATTAAATAGTCTCCAAAATATAATTTCCATGCCTATGTAATGTTCCAAAGATGGTACATGTTGCTATTTACTTGACCATTGCCCTAATATAGCTCATTTAGGGTGCTGCCGATCTTTTCTTATTATATGAATAACTTTCTCTGCAGTTGTTTTAACAGAACATTAATTAGATTAAATCTTCACTTAAATTTCCTTGATTGCAAAGCAAGACAAAGTACACAATATACTTTTTTTCTTGAATTTTATTTTATTTATTTTTTATACAGCAGGTTCTTTTTTTTTTTTTTTTTTCGGTACGCGGGCCTCTCACTGTTGTGGCCTCTCCCGTTGCGGAGCACAGGCTCCGGACGCGCAGGCTCAGCGGCCATGGCTCACGGGCCCAGCCGCTCCGCGGCATATGGGATCCTCCCGGACCGGGGCACGAACCCATATCCCCTGCATCGGCAGGCGGACTCTCAACCACTGCGCCACCAGGGAGGCCCCAGCAGGTTCTTATTAGTCATCAATTTTATACACATCAGTGTATACATGTCAATCCCAATCACCCAATTCATCACACCACCAGCCCACTTCCCCCGCCACTTTCCCCCCTTGGTGTCCATACGTTTGTTCTCTACATCTGTGTCTCTATTTCTGTCCTGAAAACCGGTACATCTGTACCATTTTTCTAGGTTCCACATATATGCGTTAATATACGATATTTGTTTTTCTCTTTCTGACTTACTTCACTCTGTATGACAGTCTCTAGATCCATCCACATCTCAACAAATGACCCAATTTCGTTCCTTTTTATGGCTGAGTAATATTCCATTGTATATATGTACCACATCTTCTTTATCCATTCATCTGTTGATGGGCATTTAGGTTGCTTCCATGACCTGGCTATTCTAAAAAGTGCTGCAATGAACATTGGGGTGCATGTGTCTTTTTGAATTATGGTTTTCTCAGGGTATATTGCCCAGTAGTGGGGTTGCTGGGTCATATGGTGATTCTATTTTTAGTTTTTTAAGGAACCTCCATATTGTTCTCCATAGTGGCTGTATCAATTTACATTCCCACCAACAGTGCAAGAGGGTTCCCTTTTCTCCACACCCTCTCCAGCATTTGTTATTTGTAGATTTTCTGATGATGCCCATTCTAACTGGTGTGAGGTAATACCTCATTGTAGTTTGCATTTGCATTTCTCTAATAATTAGTGATGTTGAGCAGCTTTGCATGTGCTTCTTGGCCATCTGTATGTCTTCTTTGGAGAAATGTCTGTTTAGGTCTTCTGCCCATTTTTGGATTGGGTTGTTTGTTTTTTAATATTGAGCTGCATGAGCTGTTTATATATTTTGGAGATTAATCCTTTGTCCATTGATTCGTTTGCAAATATTTTCTCCCATTCTGAGGGTTGTCTTTTCATCTTGTTTATGGTTTTCTTTGCTGTGCAAAAGCTTTGAAGTTTCATTAGGTCCCATTTGTTCATTTTTGTTCTTATTTCCATTACTCTAGGAGGTGGATCAAAAAATATCTTGCTGTGATTTATGGCAAAGAGTGTTCTTCTTATGTTTTCCTCTAAGAGTTTTATAGTGTCTGGTCTTACACTTAGGTCTCTAATCCATTTTGAGTTTATTTTCACAATATACTTTTAAGACCATTCGTTCTGAGATAAAATCATACTGTTTATTTTTTTTTCTTCTGATGGCTAAAGTTTTAAAGTTATTCGTATGTTTTCCTCTGCATTTTTATTTGGTTTATTTGATAACATAACATACAGACTTTTCTACCTGGACTTCCCATAGGTATTTCAATCTCAAATACCCAAAACCGAGTTATTATTTCTCCAATTCTCTGTCTCCTTTATGTGCCCTGGTAAAGGGCACCTGTATATATCCAACTCTCCAAGCTGCAAGCTTAGACTTACCCAGTGCTCCCTTGGTCCCTTAGCAGTTATCTGCTCTTGCTTAGGCTCTTATCATTTCTTGCCAGAACCATTGCAATAGCTTACCAAACTCTCTACCTCTAGCCAAAAGCCCTTCTTATTCTCAGAATCAACAAAATGATCTTTCCGAAACATAATTTTTTATAATCAAATTTATAAAATCATGTTTAGCTATTATATATAGAATAGATAAACAACAAGGTCCTACTGTATAGCACAGGGAACTATATTCAGTATCCCGATAAATCATAATGGAAAAGAATATGAAAAATAATGTATATCCATGTGTAACTGAATCACTTAGCTGTATGGCAGAAACTAATACAACACTGTAAATCAACTATAATTCAATAAAATAAATTTAAAAAATAAAAAATAAAACCATGTTTAGAATTGTCGGTGACTTTGTTGCTCACAAAGTAAAATCTGAAGTCCTTTAAATGGTGTGTTAGACCCTTCATGATACAATCCTTTCTCTTATCCAGCTTCATCTCCCACCCTTCTGCTGTCTAAGTAAAAGAAACACTGGACATTCAGTCCCACACATATTCTGGTGGTAGTCCTCTTCTACCATTTTTGCATTTGTTTTTCTTTCTTTCAAACATTCCCTCCTCTCTCCTTGACATCTGTAAAACTCCTACTTACCCTACAAGTATGAGCTCAAATGACAATTCCTCAAAAAAAGACCTTGGTGCTTCTTCTCTGACATTCTTAACACTGTGGTTTATACATAGGTAGGCCTCAGAGATATTGCAGGTTCAGTTCCAGATCACTGCAGTAAAGTAAATATCGCAATAAAGCTAGTCACATAAATTTTTTGTTTCCCAAGGCATGTAAAAGTTATGCTTATACTAGACAGTAGTCTATTAAGTCTGCAATAGCATTACATCTTAAAAAACCATGTACATACATTAAAAACTTCTTTATTGCTAAAAAATGCTAAACATCATCTGACAATGCTAGGTTGCCACAAACATTCAATTTGTAAACACAGTATCTGCAAAGCACAATAAAAAAAACTAAAGCATAATGAGGTATCCCTGTACACCAATTATAACATTTATTATTTATATTAAATTAGTTTTTACTTCCATCTTGATATTAGGGGGCAATGCTTAGCAAAGTGCATGACACACAATAGATGACTGATAAATGCATGCTAAAAGGATGAATGCATGAATGAATGATTGGTTGGTTGAATGAAACAGGATTGAGGTAGGTTTGAGAAGGACTTAATTATTCAGCTGGCTCAGGTTTCCAGGAAATAACGTGACTAACAAGGGATTAATATCCAAAATATACAAACAGCTCATGCAGCTCAGTATCAAAAACACAAACAACTGTATCAAGAAATGGGCAGAAGATCTAAATAGCCATTTCTCCAAAGAAGACATACAGATGGCCAAAAAGCACATAAAAAGATACTCAACTTCATTAATTATCGAAGAAATGAAAATCAAAACCACAATGAGATATCACCTCACACTGGTTAGAATGGCCATCATCAAAAAGTCTACAAACAATAAATGCTAGAGATGGTGTGGAGAAAAGGGAACCCTCCTACACTGCTGGCGGGAATATAAGTTGGTACAGCCACTATGGATAACAGTATGGAGGTTCCTTAAAAAATTAAAAATAGAGCTACCATATAATCCAGCAATCCCACTCCTGTGCATATATATGGAATAAACCATATTCAAAAAGATATATGCACCCCAATGTTCATTGCAACACTATTTACAATAGCTAAGACATGGAAGAAACGTAAATGTCCTTTGAGAGAGGAATAGATAAAGAAGATGTGGCACATATATACGATGGAATACTACTCAGCCATAAAAAATAATGAAGTAATGCCATTTGCAGCAACATGGATGGCCCTAGAGATTTTCATTAAATGAAGTAAGTCAGACAGAGAAGACAAATATCATAGGATATCACTTAAATGAGTAATCAAAAAAATGATACAAATGAACTTATTTACAAAACAGAAACATACAAACTTAGAAAATAAACTTGTCATTACCAAAGGGGCAAGGTGGGGGGGAAGGATAAATTAGGAGTTTGGGATGAACATATACACACGACTATATATAAAATAGATAATCAACAAGGACCTACTATATAGCACAGGGAACTCTACTCAATATTCTGTAATAACATATGGGAAAAAAGTCTGAAAAAGGATATTATGTATATGTATAACTGAATCACTTTGCTGTACACCTGAAACTAACACAACATTGTACATCAACTATACTCCAATATAAAATAAAAATTAAAAAAAATGTAGTTCCTCAGTTTAACTAGCTACATTCAAGTGTTCCATAACCACATGTGGCTGGTGGCTACCATGTTAGACAATGCAGTTCTAGAAGTTCTTTCTCATAAACTAAAATCTCCCTCCCCTTGTATTGTACTCATTATTTCTACTATTATACTCTGAGACAAAATGGTACATGTATTATCTCAAGTGTATTACCAGGCAATTTGTAAAAAACAGAGGGGAAATTTTCTAAATAAGTTTATTATATATTTGATTAGAATACCATCTGGAAACCTTAGACCTATTTGCTAAATGTTTTCAATTATTGAGATATTTGGAATACTGTTCAA
Source organism: Hyperoodon ampullatus (assembly GCF_949752795.1). Classification (NCBI taxonomy): domain Eukaryota; kingdom Metazoa; phylum Chordata; class Mammalia; order Artiodactyla; family Ziphiidae; genus Hyperoodon; species Hyperoodon ampullatus. The sequence continues at coordinate 18,754,898 of NC_136918.1, forward strand.
GAACTCCAGAGAGTTTACATGGTATTTATCACAAGTTAGTCTTAGAAATATGTTTCTTTACAAGTCTTTCTTTCCACATTTGCAGATACTTGCTAAAGACAACTAATTTAGGAAATTAGCCATGCATAGCTTTACTGATAGAGTGCCCTCAAATAAGCTACAAACCACATGCTGTAAGAAAAAAGACAATGCCTGGTGTGCAAGCGAGCCCCTGTAGACCTATAGTGGAAATGCCTGTGGGTATCTTGGAAAAGATTGTGGATTCATTTATTGTCACAACAGCTTTTAGCTAGTCCTCTGAGACTCAAGCAAACTACCCTTGTGTGAGCCTTACCTGAAAGGAACCTGAAACTCTGAGAGATTGATAAAGAGGTCACTGTGAAAGTAGGTGGGTTTGGGGGAGACCTGGCTGAAGCGATAAGGAAGTAGTCTTAAAGTGACCACTGCTTTCTCTTTCCTTCCTTCAATTCTTCCTGCCTGCCTGCCTTCTCTTGAGTCTATTGAAAAGTTGCTTTAGGAATTCTTTCTAGGTTTGGTAAATCCCAAGTTGGGGCCAACTAGGTAATGAAAACTAAGAAAAGTAAAAACCTGCTAGCCTCCCCCACTGCAAACAGTTTGCATAATAGATAAATGACTTCACGAGCCGTGGATTTGCTCTCTACAGTAGTGGTTAAAAGAAATGGTACAGTTTGAAAAAGAGATACAGGTATTTGGCAAGCAAGATGGTTACCATGAAAAAGACAAAAACAAATTTCATAAATGGAATAACTCCAAAAAAATAATAGGCTCACAGAACAAACTTGAGTTTTTAACTCTGTGCTTAATTCTTTAATCCAGTTAAGTTTAAAATATAAAAGATAAAGTACTTTCTTTTGTCTAGACACGAGTTAGCAAACTTTTTCTGTTAAGGGCCAGATAGTAAATATTTCAGGCCATGTGGGCCCCAACTCATCTCTATCATCTAGTCTTTGTTATTTGGCTTTGTTTCACAACCTTTTAAAAATGTAAAAACCATTTTCATCTTGAGAACCATACAAAACAGGCAACAAGCTGCATTTGCTCACAGGCTGTAGTTTGCTGACACTTGATCTGGAAAACTATCTTGTCCAGATATCAATAGGACATGAAAACTGAGTTTCATTAATTGCTCCATATTGTGCCTCCACCCAATGGCTCCATTAAAAATCACAGCAGGGGCTTCCCTGGTGGCGCAGTGGTTGAGAGTCTGCCTGCCGATGCAGGGGATACGGGTTTGTGCCCTGGTCCGGGAAGATCCCACATGCCGCGGAGCGGCTGGGCCCGTAAGCCATGGCCGCTGAGCCTGCGCATCCGGAGCCTGTGCTCCGCAACGGGAGACGCCACAACAGCGAGAGGCCCACGTACCGCAAAAAAAAAAAAAAAAAAAAAAAATCACAGCAAATCTCCAAAAAGCACTGTCTGTATGACAAATGCCAGTTGGCTTTTCAAATTAATGTTTCATTAAGGCCTCTTTCACCATTAAATATTACACATTCTTATGAGCCAGCTAAATTGTATACCAAGTGAAAATAACAACTAATATTTATTGAACGTTTTACATATGCCAGACAATTTACTAGTGTTATATTTTTTCTCCTTTATAAGAGCCATTTTATAAGGTAAATACTGCTATTGTCTTCATTTTAGAAATGAAACTAAGGCACAGATTAGTTATGTAATTTGTTGAATACTATACATCTAGTAAATGCAAGAGCCAGCATTCAAATCCTCATTGCATCAGAATCTATGTACTAGACCAGGGTTGGCAAACTTTTTCTATAAAAGGCCAAATAGTAATATTGTACTTTTTGCAGGCCATGCAGCCTCTGTCATGACTACTCACCTCTGCCATTGTAGTGCAAAAGCAGTAATGAATGAGCACAGCACAGCTGTGTTCCAATAAAACTTTGTTTACAAAAACAGGCAGTGGGTCAGATTTGGCCTGCAGACCGTAGTTTCATGTTCCCTGAACTAGACCAGTACTTCTCAAACTTGAGTGTTGAATCGCCTGAGCATCTTTTAAAAATACAGACTAGTTCTTTACATCTGGGAAAGGACCTGAGACTCTAAGATTTTCACACATTCCTAGGTGATGCTGGTGCTGCTGTTTTACCTCACTTTGAAGAGCAAGTTTCTAGACTTCTGTGCTACACTGTCAAGTAAAGTAAAGTTTGTAAAAAGGACTGGTTTCCCAAGGTACATATCATCAATTACCTGTTTAGAGCTAACATTTATTGAACACCTAACATGTCAGATATTATGTCAAGCATTTTATCTTGTATGCACTTCAAGTGGAATGATTCACCCTGTTGTTCAAGCCAGAAACCTGGATACCATTCTTTAGATCTGATTTTGCATCATCTATCAATTCTCCTGTACTATCTACCACTTAATTCTATTTCCAAAGGATATTTCAAACCCATTCTTTTCTTTCTGAATCGACCACCACCACCCAAATATAAATCACGACTCTTTACCCGAACTTCTGCAATAAACTCTTACTCTCTTTGGTGCCAAATATGATGCCCCTCAATCCATTCTCCACACAGCAGCCAGAACGTAAATTTTAAATTGGATCACATCACTCGCTTTCGTGAAACCTTTAAGTGGCTACAACGGCACTTTGAATAAAAGCCAAACTCAAACCATGGCAGAGAAATTATATACAGGATCTGGCCTCTGCCTATCTCTCCATTTTTCCATTCACTCGCTCACTCACTCAGTCAAAAACTCACTCAGACACGCTGGCCTTCTTTCAGGTCCTGAAATGCACCAAGCTCGTTCTCAATGTAGGACCTTTTAAACATGTTCTTCCTTCTGCTCCAAATCTTTTCCTCTCTCCTTTTCAAGGCTTAATCCTTCTTACATTTGAATGAATTAGTCTAAATGTTACCTTATTAGAAAAGCCATTGCTTACCACTCAAATGAAAGTTGCTGCCCCCTTGTTTTTCCTCCCATAGATCCTGTTCTTTCCTTCTTAGCCCTTATCCATATGCATTTGTGTTTCTTTGTGTATTGTGTGCCTCCCAAATAAACACCACAAAAGCAGACAGAGTTCTTGAAACATGATATGCATTTAATGAATGTTTGTTAAATGAATGGATAAGTTAATGAAGTTCCCACTGGAATATTCTCTCCATGAGGGCAGGATTTAACCTTATTGGTGGTGTTGTTTTACATAGCTCTCAAAAGAGTGTTTTGCATATAGTAGACATTCAGTGAATGTTCATTGTATTAAGTATCTCTTTTAATATACATAAAACTCTAAGATTTTGAGTACTATTATATGTCCTTTTTAAAAATGAAGTGATAGGCTTAGAAACTTAAGTAATGTAATCAAGGTCAAAGAACTATTAGTTGGTGAAGTCATACTGTGAACATAAGTTTTATTTCCAAAACACATACTACACATGTGGAAAGGTCTTCATTAGTAAATCCCTGAAAACTCTTATGAGATTCTTAACACATCATTATTTACAAATTATTTGCAAGTCTTCATAGCGACTTCTATTTCTATGTAAAATATCAATTATAGATCATTTCTTCTCTTCCTCATTTACTTGCTGGTAATTCTGTCTTTAATTATATTTCCATAATTCAGGGCACACATTTTATATACCTAATAATACCATAAACACCTTGAGGATATGATGAGTCTTTTGTAAAACCCACAAGAGGCTCAGAGTAAGCCATTAGGTAAAACATGTTGTATCTCCTTATATTTTGCTTTTTATCATCATTGTGATTTGCTTGCATGTTGGTCTGCTTTCTTAGTACTTTTTCCCATACTTTTTTATTCTTGAGGAAAAGTAGCCTCTTGATATGTTCTACTTTAGCTGTTGGAAAACAAAGATAATCTTTGAACTGGGGAATGAGTGGTTTGAAACGCAAATTTTGTTTGTGTCTCAGAGCATATGTGTATTTACTAAGCCCAATGAAATTGGATCTTTTTACTTTAGCAGAGAGAATCCTAACTCTTTAGCACCTGTGTATTTTGGCAACTTTGCTTCTGAAGCATCATTTAACGCACCCAAGGAGCATTTGGTGCTTAGAGACATTAAAGAAATACTAAATGCTATTTAAAATTTTGTGGGATTTTTTTTGTATTTAGAAAAGAATGAGATTTGGGGGACATTAGCCCTGTTGAGAAGAAAATGGAATATGTGAATTACATCAGGCTAAGACTTTACTACAAAGTCACACTACTAAATTAAGTCATGGTGGGCTCTCCTCAATGAGAGAGTGGTAAATATAGTGTTACCATCATTATAAATTTTTATCCCACTCCAGCCTGACGGCAGAACAGGAAGGGGAGGGGCCAAAGATTGTTAATATAATTTATATGATATGTAGAATATCCAACAAATGATAATGATTTCTTTTCCAATGATTTATGCAATCACATTTTCCACTTCAAAATCATTATATTCACTGTGATTCATGAAGCAGTAAAGGCAGCAGGGACGGCCAGCCTGCGGCACATGTGTGGCCACAGCTTCCTCCATGCCTAAAGCAGTTATCATTTATTGATTACTTTGCTCTTTCCTACCAAGCCCAGAGGAGGCCTCAGAATTCTTTTCAACATGGCTTTAAAGCCAGTCACTTCCAAAGTTAGAATTGGAACCAAAGGTCAACAGAGACCTGCAGAATCATCAGTTGCAAATGGGAGATGGAAGGAACATTGTTAAACATGTGCATATCACAGCACTGAGCAAAACGAAGCAATCAGATTAATCCGTTAATACCTCTCCTTATGCTCTGTGATTATCAAAGTTGATAAATTAAGTGTGTTGAGCCACTAACTCTGGAACCTGATAGAATGCTGACAATCCGCATCTAGTTTAGTAATTTATATCCCGTCCTTCATATGAAAAAATCACAATTGCTGAGTTTATGAAGGGCATGAACTTTGTATATCAATGTATATTTAAAGTGAAAATGCAACCGATGTAATCATGAATAGGAAAGAATAAGATGATGATGTGAAAAACAATGTCAAAAAATGGAAAAGTTGGGTAACATTGTAGCAAAAACACAATTATCATATGACATCTACATATGCCCTCAAATAATGTATTTTTGAGTAACAAGTGATTGGCAATAACATTAATATATTTCTCAGGTCATAATCTCCTTAAAGTATGAACTGTGCAGAGCTTTGTGGGACAAGATCTTTAAGATGCACTTTCACCAGCTTCATTTCACTGATAAAATAACTGGGTGCCTTCTCCAAATATAACTAGTGGGTCATGATTTTGGAGCTAAGATTCAGGTCTTCAGTATCTCTAACCACTTTTCTTTTACTCTGCCACATTTCCCCTCATATCATTAGTCTACACAGATTTCTCTGTATATTACATGTATTTTTTTATTTACCTGACCTCTGTTAATCAAACGTCAGAAGTGCCTTCTAATAATACCAAAGAGCCTTCCTAATTGTCTGTAATTGGGACGAGACATACATTGGTTGCCATACTAATTTTTACTCCATGCAGATTGAAAGCATTTTTCCACTGTTATAAAATACCACAGATTTCTTATTTACAATCAAGAGAGGCATGCATCAGTGTAATAATGTGCCTCAGCTCATTAAACGTAATTACATTCATTCCCCAACTGGAAATGACACTGTAGAAAGGAAGTGTGCCCTATCATTTACTTTCCTCACTACATGTTTAGATGTAGGCACTGGAACATGAAATGGCTAACCACATTCATTATTGTTTTGGGTTGTCTAGGCTTCTGTTGACAGTTTCCACCAAAGCTACATTACCAGAAATAATATAAAATGTATATTACTAAACACCACCTACCTTACTATATTCCCAGTACAGTAAGTAACTCACAAAATAAAAATTCAGAGATAGAAGCGCGTGTGTGTGTGTGCGTGCATGCGTGTATTAATCATATGGAATACAGGTTTCCTTTGGTATGCAAACTCTCACTCTCTGAATAATCCTATACATTATAACAATACTACAAAAACTTAAAAATATTCACCATGCAAACCAAATCCTGCTGTAATGAATCTGCTAATGCAAGCCAGTGAGAAAATTTAAGTTGTGCTAGAGATCAGTAGAAGATGTTAAGTGCACGATATCTCAGCTCTTTGCCTGATGGAATCCAGCTCATTATGTTCATCAGCTTTGCACCCTTCCCAATGGACAGCCCTTCCTAGGTACTAGCTTCCGGCAACCAGTAATACCACAATTCATATGGAGATGCAAAAAATTAAAAATAGCCAAGGCAATTTTGAAAAAGTATAAAAGTGTAGACTTAAACTATCAGAAACCAAGACTTATTGTCAAGCTATATCCATACAATGTAATATTATTACACAGCAAAAACGTGGTAATGTGTCACCAAGATGTACCACCAAGATCTAGCTTCCAAAACATATTTTTTATATACAGAAGAACTTGGAAGAGAAACTTTCTCTCATCTCAGTATAGTGAGATATTAATCCCACTTTCAGATAATTTATTTTCAGCCCTTTTCTTCTCTTTTTTTAAATCCTGCCCTGGGATTTACTGACCAGTCACAAGCCATGCAGTCAATAGCTTTCACCTGTCCACCTCTTTCAGACTCTGCCTCAATTACAAGGAGTTGCTTTGCCTCTGGTCGGCCCTTCCCAGGGCAGCCCACCCCTGGGGGCTGAACGAGACAGGGGTGGACATGCTCAGTCATTTCAGCTCAACAGAGGACACCCTGATGGGCAATATTCACTTGATGCTTTGTCAGGTCTGCATCACAGTTCAACTTCTTTCCAGGCCCCATGGATTTAGTGGACTTTAAGTGTAGAATTCCTGGTCTACAGTAATTTTACTTTACAAAAGAGAACCTGAAAGAGAGCATTTCAAGTACCTCAATATAGTACATATTAATCCCATTTTTAGATATTTCCAGCTTATATGTTTCTCCCCTGGGAGACTCATAATTACTAAGCAATTACTAATTTCCAAGGAACCGGTAGGTGCTTTATATGGAAAGGATAATGGCTTTGGGAATTTGTCTGTATCTGTGTTGAAACAGCTTCACCAATAGCTCCAGCTTCATTAATAACTTATCTGTACATACTTGAATAAGTAACAACATCGGTTTTCTCATCTAGAAGTTGGGGTGGGGGAATGGTACTGTTATTCTGCAAGACTGGTAAAAGAACTTAAAATTTTTTGTAGACTGTTTTTTTATTTAGTTTTTAAAATCACCTTATGAAGCTTAGCGAATTTAAAAATCTTGTCCAAGAACACACAGCTAAAAAGTGAAAAAGATTGCTCTGATATCCAAAGAATTGTTTTGTGGCTCCATTTACTGTTATCTCCCTGCTTTATACTTATATTACCCATGCCATTTAATTCTAGTTTATTTCTTTTTTCTTTAGCTAGTGAGATTTTCTCTTGACTTCAGGCTAGAATTTTAGACCAAGAAGTTTTCACGTTTCTTCTTTTCTCTTTTTTTAATGAATGTGAACACAAGCATAAGTTGTTGAGAAATGTCTACCTAATGAAAATAGAAATGAATTTATGCTACTACCTTCTTTGAGAATTCCTAAATTTAAGTCCATTTCATGAAATCGCCTTTAAATGTCATTTTAAAAATTCTTATTCTAGCAGGGGACCTGCCCTTTTGGAATCAGTTAAACCATTTTAATCACTGGCAGAGTATAAAATATTGCAACTTATCAGTAATGACTTTTTAAAAGTAATATTTAAACTTCAATAATGCCCTCCAAGAAGTCTTCCAGCAGGTTTTCCCTCTCATAGGTATCAAACAGGTAAAAAGTAAGGAACCTCTGTCACTCACAGTGAGTTACAAATACAGTGGGATTAACAAACAACGCTTAATATAGGCAATCCCGCGCCCCCCCTCAAAAAAATAGGCAATCCCTAGGTTTTGCTCTTCTGATCACTTAAGTCTTGCCAAATTAAAACAAACAAACAAAACCTACTGCTCATTGCCTTTTACCCTTTGATTTACCAGTTTTCCACATATTACCAAAGTCCTCTGATTAAGCAACCACCAATCACAACTTCACCATAAAACTATCCTACTTCTACCCAGCCCCAAGAAGTTCACTGCAAATAAAAGCAATTCTTGCCTATGTAACTCAAAAACTTTAAGCCTGGAATTCTTCTGCAAAGTCTGGCAGAATTCCTGACTTCACCACTGTCCAACTTGGGCTACAAAGAGCTTGCATAAATGGATCCTCTTATTTGACTGCAAACGATAAAAAACTCAACAAATAGAGTCATATTAGTCAAAAGGAAAAATCTATTGCAATGAAAGAGGAGGCATTATCAGAGCTAGTTAGTAGAAATAAAATAAAGTCAGAGAATTCAGGAAAAGCAAAAATGTTATGGAGAAGCAGAAAAAATATGAATGAGGAACTTGGGGAATATTTACAAACTGTGACAAAACAATATGCGGAAAGCTCAAAATGGAAGTTGACTCAAAAGGAACAGAGGGCCCAACCAAGGCTGACTGCGTGCATGGCTCTCTTCCCCAATGAGAAAACAATACAAATCCTCCAGAAGGAAAAAATTTAAAAGATTGATAACACCAAGTGTTGGTAATAATGTGGAGCAACCAGAACTCCCATACAGTATTAATAGGAGTATAAAATGGTACAAATATTTTGGAAAAAGTTTTGGCAGTTTCTTGTAAAACTAAACCTATACTTACCCTGTGACCAATAGTTACACCAAAAGAAATGAAAAATTGGTACAAGAATATTCACAGCTGCTTTATTCCATAATAGATAAAAAAACTAAAAGAGTCCGCTAATAAGAACCTGCTGTATAAAAAAATAAAATAAAATTCAAATATAAAAAATAAAAAACAGTCCAGCTGTCCATCATCAGGAATAAAAAGGAATAAACTACTGATACATAGAGCAAAATGAATTACTCTCAAAATACATTATGCTGCTGTGACAGAACCTTTATACAAAAGAGTACATACTGTCATACTGTTTCATTCCATTTATATAAAATTCTAAAACAGGCAATATTAATCTATAGTTAAATAAACTAACAACCAACCAAAAAACAGAATGATAGTGTCCTAAAAGGGGTGGAGGGGATGGAACTTGATCAGGAAAGGACATATGAGAACTTTCTGGTCTGAGAGCAATGCTCTGTATCTGGAGAGAAATTCGGGTTGCATAGCTGTATGCATTTTTGTCTGAAATTATTGAATGATACACTTAAGATCGGTGCATTTCACTGTATGTTTATCTCAAATTTTTAATAAATCTATAAACCAAAACTGAAATTCAGTTAACATATGCATGCTGAAGTAATGGGGTGAAGTCGTACTCATGTCTTCAATTTACTGTGAAATGCATATAAAATTGGGATAATGATAAAATAATGGGATGAATAGATGGACAGATATGTGATAAAGAAAGTAGGGTAAAATGCAAATTGTAGAATCTAGGTTGTAGCTATATGAAGGGCATCCTGTGAAATTTTTTTGACTTTTTGTATGTTTGAATTTTTCATAATAAAATATTGGGGAAATGCAATGATTAATTAACCAGAATTTAAAAACTGTTATTACCTCCTTTCCTGCTTTGATGAGGGCAAAGGCCAGTGGGTTTCTGAAGTAGGTGGATCATGTATCTCTTGGGTACTGAAAAGAAAGGGCACTGAGAGTGAAACCAGATGAGGGTTCAAATTCCAGGTCTTTTACTTGTGTAAATAAATTAGATAATTGCTTAGCTTTTTAAGCCACAGTCTTATTATTTTTAAATAGAGATAGTACTTTCTATTTCATAGGGCTGTTGAGAGGATTAAATTAGATGATAAAAGGAGAAGACATTAGCTGCGTCTTGGAGGCAAATCTGCCTATGATCTGAAGCCCCTTAGATTCCACCCACTATCTGTGAAAAAGCCAAATTTGGGCCCCTCCCCAGTCTCTCTCAATCTTAATTAACCCATTTTCTGGCCTCACTCCTTCAACCACAAGACTTTCAGATAAACACATATTTTCTACTTTGTTTGAAATAGTAATTGAAATAGCAATTTCCAACCATCCCACTGAATTAGCGTATATCCCTGTACATTCTACTTCTAAGAAAAAAATGTCTTTCAAAGAAACACACTGTATTGTTTCTGAAAATGGGAATGCAGCTGTACTGTTAGAAGTAAATTATTTTATATAAATATAGTAATTACATGATGTAATTATACGCTCTGCAGACAAACCTCTACACACGAGATCCTGGATAACTGAGAATTCTGAACTGGCTCTCACACAGGTATGTTTCTGGCTTAAATCAAGTCATCTGGACTAAGAAATCAGCATATCTGCTACCACCTGGTGGTAGTTTACCCAAATTCTGACTTAAATTTTCTTGTATTTGAATAAATATCTTGATCAATACAACTCTCAATCTATAAATCTAAAGCATGTTGCCAACTCAAAAGACTTTGAGGAGTACATTTCTAGGTTTGGGGGGCATCTGTCCACGTGCTTCATTTACTTTTCTTAGCACAGTAAATCATCCTCAAATGGAAGATCCTTTAATGCTTTCATCTAGTACTATTCCAGCTTTACTTCTCTTCACTCCCATCTGTACAATGTGTGCTCCAACAAAATTATCTATCAACACTTGCTGCGTTTCATGCATAGTTTGTGCTTCTCCCTGAAGCTAGGATGTCCCCTCTCATGCCCATCTCTACACACACAAATCAAGTATTCTAATGCCACCTCCTCCACTAAATCTTTTCACTTTGCCCAGCTGGACATACTCTTTTTCTTCTCTTATCTCCTGTAGTGATTCATTGTACCAACCATTCTCATAGTATATAACACTTTGTACTACTATTGTCACTTATATACTTCATCCAGTTTCTAGGGAATCACAAAATATAAATGTGCCCACTAGTGTTATACAAAATGATTTTTACAGTTCTTAAGGAACACATCATTTTAATACATACTAAGAGGCAGTTTAGAATCAGTGGTTAGTCTCTGGGGTCAGACTGTCTGGGTTCATATCCCAGGTGTCAGTAACCAGCTCTGTATTTTTAAAATAGTACATAAATGACTGAAATTAAAGAACTACATGAAGGGCAAGTTATTTGTATTTTCTCAACACTAACGGCTCAAATCTTGCTCTTAATAAATAGTTAACACATATTTATTAAGACATTTAATAGTCTTCTATAAGACTAATGACACAGAGGCACGAAGAATAATCTCTGCATGTATATGTGTGTACACACACATACACCCACCCCTCTCTCTCACACATACATACACACATCATATATTATGATCTGGACATAATTCTCACCCTTAATGTGACAGAGTCCCTCATAAGTCAATGAGTCAAGAGAACCAAATCAAAAATTGAGAGAATCCATATTCCATATTTCAGACCCCAACTGTTTTAGCTACATAGAAATTAGCTCCCTAGTCATTGTTTTAATGCCTATGTCTAATTCTTTTAGTGGCCCATGTCTTAGTTGCTTTCCCTCCTAATCCCATGTCTTTAACTGTACCTAATTTAGTTTTTGGTTTTGTTTTTCATTGTTTTGAACTTTTGTATTCCTGCTAGAATTCCCATCTTTCTACTAACAATTTCAAGTATTTTAGAGAGAGGCTTTTTTTGGAAACACAAATACTCTAGAACATTGAGAGATTGGGATATAAATAATAAAACATTTAAGAATTCTAAGACAAAGAAACCTTTAGATAAAAAGCGGGTGTAAAAACAAGTGAGGCACAGTGTTAGGCTCTTGGGTTGCTAAGTTATGTTCTGGCCAAAAATGCTTTAGCCAGTTGAATTTAATTCCACATATATTTACTGACTTCCTACAACGTGCTACAGTTCTATTGACTGTAGAAGAAATAGAAGGTTAGTGGTAAGTCATCTCTAACCACTCAATAAACCAGCACATAAAATGGAGATGGGGGTTATGAGAATGGGAGTATTCATAAATATCTGTAACATAAGGCCAAAAGTAGAGTGCAACATAAAAGGGCTGCAAATGATATGACCTGCAGGTTCAGAGGCGAGAGAGATAATATCCAGTTGGAGTAATTCAAGAAGAAAGCTTCCTTAAAAAGGTGACTATTGACATTTGAACAACCAAAATAAATATAGTATTTGACTGTCATTCATAAAATAAATATCCATAAATCCATGCTTACATCAATATATATTTAAATAAATGGGCAAAATGAGGCAGCTTTTCCTTACAGAATAATTCTGATTAATAAATGTAGAGGCAATGAAGGATCTACAAAAGCAGCATTAGGCAAACATCATAGATTGTTGCAGGCAAGATTCCCTGAGGATGTTAAAATCAGTGAGTGAAATTTTGAGGAGAAATAGCATATTAATATAATCCCCCCCAAATCCCTTCCAAGGTATTTTTAAATTGTAAAGGGAGAGATAGTAACTTCATGGTGGAGAACCTTAGCAGACACTTTAACCAAGTGATCAAAGTTAGCACCTCTGGTAATTAAGACATATCAACATCATGTACCCCCTGATATAATGAACCGAGAAGGACATAAGATGGCATTTGTGGTGTTCTTGCCACAGATGCAAAACTTAAAGTTCATCATGAGAAAACATCAGACAAAAAAAAATTGAGAGAAATTCTTTGAAATAGCTGATGAGTATTGATCAAAAGTGTAAAGATCATGAAAGATGAAGGAAGACTGAGGAACTATCACAGATTGGAGTACACTGAGGGGCTGTACAAGTGAACACAACATGGAATCCTGGATTGGAGCCAGAAACAGAAACTGATTTTTTTCTATTGGTCTTGAATTGTGAATAAAGTGACTCAATCTGTGCTTAACAAAAGTTCCTTTGTCAACAGGGTTGAGTTCCTCAAGAAAGTACCATATTTAGTTCATGTATGAGTGTCTACAGCCTATCCTGGTGCATATGCTTCATAGCATGTCTCATACTTTATTAAATGAATGGTCAGGAGGGCAAGTAAGGGGAGCAAAGGACTAGAAACGCGAGGACTAGAAACGAGGAGGCTATTGAACTGGACCAGGTGAGAGATGAGGAGACCTGAATCTGGACTCAGGTCAAAGCCACGGAGTGGATGGCATGACGAGGAGAGAGACTGTAAAGGTAGAATCTAGAAAACATGATAGTTAATTAGCTGGAGGACAGAAAAAAGTCATGATAGTTTCACATTTGGGGGCGTAAGTGTGAGAATAGAGGAGGAAGCAGTGACTTTAACCGAAAACAATCTTTTTTTTTTTTTTTTTGCGGTACGCGCACTGCCGTGGCCTCTCCCGTTGCGGAGCACAGGCTCCGGACGCGCAGGCTCAGCGGCCATGGCTCACGGGCCCAGCAACCCCGCGGCATGTGCGATTTTCCCGGGCCGGGGCACGAACCCGCGTCCCCTGCATCGACAGGTGGACTCTCAACCACTGCGCCACCAGGGAAGCCCAACAGAAAACAATCTTTAAAAAGTCCCTAAAACCAAGTTTTTGATACCCTGATACTGGCTTACTAACTTTATAGGCAGTTCATCAGTGGACAAAAATTCACAGCTGGCTATGTAACTAGTGTATGTTGTTGCTAAAAGACTAACTCTGATATAGGTAGGCATGGAGAAGCATTAGCAAATTGGTCAATTTTGGTTGTCTTGGCACTTACTATTTTTAAGATAAGTGTTTTTCCAAATGCTCTGCATTTTCATTAGGGGTACCATTATAACCAAAATGAAAATTGATACCTAGAAGTAGGGTGTTGCCATAACAAAATCCTAAAACATGTGACATTGACAATAGGACTAGTAGCCAGCAGAGGCCAGAACAGCCTCAAGGAGATTGTAAATGGTGGCTGGACAGTGAGGACATTATTATTAAAGACTAGAGGAAAGAAAAGATTACAGAACGTTATGTAGTGACAGAAAGTTTGGCAACATTCTTAATGAAATTGTAAATAGGACTAAGAACATTTCCAGGCAGTATTTTGAAAGTGCTGAATGTTTTCTTTTAACTGTGTGTGGTAAAATAAGAATAGATAAAACATTTCCAAACCCAGAATTACTGGTTTGGATAATAAAACTCTTTGTCAATCCTAAAATCCAAGTTCACAAAATATACTCAAAGCAAATTAAAACCTGGAGGTAATGCCAGGGCACTGCCAGTAAAACATAGCCTGAGGGTCAAAATCAGTTCAGGGGTATGGTTGTTCTTACATGTTGGGTCCTCATAAAAATGTAATGGAGCACTTTGTATACCCTCTGAGCCAGACTACAGAACATCTAAGACGCTTAAAGACATGTCTTAGAGACCCTCTCAATTAAAAAATTGGGACTCCAGGAATCATAAAGACGTGATTCTTATACCCTTCCACTACACTAAAAGGGATTTTTAAAGAATATTTAAGGTACTTTCCCACAGCCCAAGGTAGGGAGGAGCCTGTCTGGAAGAAATGTATAGGTGTTATTTTTGTCTAATGGAGTAGATTATAATTTGATGCATGGAAAACCCACACCACGATAAAATGAATTATACAAGCTTGGACCAAATACTACAGAGGCAGTTTAAAATTTAAAAAGGCCTGTGGACCCCCAATTCCTATGGGCAGAAAGCAGGCTGAGAAAGCTATTCAGCTCTAAATGTGGGCGATTTCGGGATCTAAGAACCACAGAACCATGGAATTCACTCCCAGGAAGCAGAAATTCCCTGGTGTCAGAGGAAATGGCAACATGTGCCCAGCCATGGACTGATGGCTTCTAGGGTTCACCTACTTGCTCCCTTTTCTTTTTTTTTTTTTTTTTTCGGTATGCGGACCTCTCACTGTTGTGGCCTCTCCCATTGTGGAGCACAGGCTCCGGACGCGCAGGCTCAGCGGCCATGCTCCCTTTTTGAACATGGGTGTCTGTTGCAATTGTGCTATCCAATATCATCACTGCACATTAGGAATGTGGAGGACATATACTTTGTCTTTTAAAGGTCTCTGTACCTGAGAAACTGCACCTGAGGAGCCCCATCCATGCCTGGTTCTGATTTAGATGACAGGACTAAATCATCCTGGACTTTGAGCACTGTCATAACGGGATGAGGCTTTGGGGGTTTTAGGGAAGACTGAGGGTATTTTGCACATGACAGGGTCATGAACTATTGAGGCCAGAGGACAAACTGTGGTAGCTGATCTCCAAAGATGGTCCTCAACCATTTCTTCCCTTCTTGGATGCATATGTCACTCCTTATATCAAGAGATGGTGCTAATTTCCTTACCCCTTGAATCTGAGCTAACCTTGTACCTGGTTTTGACCAACAGAATGCAGCGGAAATGCCATTCTTAAGTTTCCAAGCCTAGGTCTTAAGGGCACTGAGTTTTTACTTTCTGCTTCTTGGAATCCCAAAACACTTGGAGAGGAACCAAGACATTTTACGGTCTCAGCTGAGCTCCCAGCAAAAGCCAGCACCACTGCCAGCCGAGTGAGTGAGCCAACCAGTACTCCTCCCCAGCCAAGTATCCTGATGACTGGGGCCCTAGCCAACATCACATGGAACAGAAGAACCACTCAGCCGAATGCAATCGACCACCCAGCTTCACCCAGTTAACCAAGAGATTTGTAACGATTAAAAAGAAAAGTTGTAGCTTTAGGCCTTTAAATTTGGGGGTGATTTATTATGTAGCAATAGACAAATGAAAAACAAATTTGTATTCTGATTATTAGATCTTCAGTATATAGTATATTTGTGAAATTCAAACAAGCTTATTGAAATTTATTTATTTATATTCATTTTCCCTTATTAAAATCCTACACGAAGTAAACCCTTAATTAGAAAAATTCGTACAAAAAGAAAAATATAATAGAACAATTTGTGACCTGCATCTCCCGAGCTTATTCTTTAGTCAAAATCTATAAAAGCCTTCTCTAAATCAGTCTACAAACTATTTATTATATTTCAGTTATCTGATTGTACTGTGATGAAAACAGCATTTTATTTTCCTGAGGGAATTTTATTTTTAAAGTACTAAATTGCTTCATATCTTTAAAGTGCTTTTTAACCATAGTTTACATATTTTTATCATTCTGGGAATGTAGAGGCATTGCAATACCTGATTTATGAGCTAAGAGATGAGATTGGGTGCTCAGATACCTATATCATAATAAATGATGTGCAACATTATGATTTAAATTCCAAGTTTATGACTCATTTTTTTTCATCTTTTTCAGTTTTTCTTGAATAAATAACCTGTGGGCCACCTACTCTGTTGCTCTTAGGTGTAATGACTCAGGTCTTTTATATTCTCTGGGAGTCTGCATACTAAGTAAACCACAATGGAAATGCTCTGGGAGAATGGGATTCAATTCTTTTGGGCCTCTTCTCTGCTACCACCCACCAGAGAGATGAGAGTTTTGGCCGAACCCTATCAGAGAGATCGGCTGCTTTTAGAAGCTGAAGAGGCAGGGAAAATAAGCACATGACCTGGCCCTAGGCCAGATTTTGCAAGCCCTATTTCCAGGGTGAGTCAGACCTGGCTTCAGAAAGCAAGACACCCTGCCGAAAAAAACACACTGAGCCAAAGCCAAAGAAAAAGGAACTTTTTCTTTTCTTTCTTTTCTTTGAAAAGAAACTTTTCTTTTCCCCAAAAGTAAACTCACAGTGTTGAATCCAATGCTCAGGGCCCATTTTACTTAACCTATCAGCAGCATTTCCAAAGCCGATCCCTCCTTCCTCCTTTCTTCACTTGGCCTCTAGGACACCCCGCCCTCCTGTTTTCTTCCTCCCTCACTGGTCTCTGGTTGTTCTATCTCAGGATGAAGTCCTGGTTTCCATTCTTGTCCCCAGCTTCTTAATATCAGAGTGTCTGACGGCTCAGGATGTGGTCTTAGGTCTTCTCTCTCACTCACTCTCTATGATCTCATCCGGTTGTGTTGTTTTATTGATAAATACTTTGATAGCTAGGCAATCCCCAAATGTGTCCCAAATCCCCACTATAGACATCTCCCTAGAACATCCAATTCCCACAGTCACCTCCTGCTGGAGATCTACACTAGGATATCTAACAGGCGTCTCAATTTGATGGGTCCAAGTTGAGCACTTGATCTCTCTGCTCAACAGTCCTCACGTTGGTATGTGGCAGCTATTCCCTTCTAGTTGCTCAGGCCAAAACCTTGGAGTCATCCTGGATTGTTCTCTTTACTTCAGACATCTCAGTCACTTCCTAAGCAAATCTCGTTGCCTCTCTCCTCAGAATGTATCCAGAATCTGACCACTTCTCCCTATTTTCATACCAGAATCATTGCCTCCCTGGATTACTGCAATGACTTCCGATTTGGTCTCCCTGCTCCCATACAGTCTGTTCTCAACACAGCAGCCAGAGTGGAGTGGTTAAACCTGTAAGTAAAGGCATTGGCAGTTCTCTTTTCAAAATCCTGTAACGTTCCCCCGTTTCATTCAGCAGCAAAACTTTGCCATGGCATTGAAGGCCCTATGTGGTCTGAGCCATCCGTCACTTCTTTGACATCATCTCCTACCTCTCTCCCCCTGGATCATTCCACTTCAGCTACACAGGTTGCCTTGCTATTCCTGGAACTCGGCAGGCATTCTCTTGCCTCATTCTCTGCCACAGCTGTTTCCTCTCTTTGGAAACCTCCTCCCCAGGATTCCCACGTAACTGTTCCTTTATCTCCTTTAAGTCTTTGCTCAAATATGTCTTTCTCGGTGTGGCTTTCCTCTACAGTCCTGTTCATAATTGCAACCTACACCATACCCTGACACTTCCTACTCTCTTTCAGGTTTTATTTTTCTCCATAGCATTTACCACCTTCTGGCATTCTCTATTTATTCCTTACTCTCTGTCTCCTCCAGCTAGAAAGCAAGACCCACAAGGGTGGAGATTTCTGTTTTGATTTTTTTTTTTCCACTAATGTATCCTTACCTCTTAGAACAGCCTGACATACTACAGGTGCTCAATAAATATATGTTAAATGAATGTTAATTCCATGTTACAGACAGTTCTCCATCCCATCCTCTTCTTCATTAACTAAATTTATCTCTCTACAAGTTGCTCAAGAAAATATGTGGGAAAAATAAAAGGTTCAAACTTTGAAAAAAATCAAATGAAGTCTCTGTCTTCAAACAAATTGGTCTTAGTATCTTATAAAATGCTGGAAATTTGGTGAGCTGATTTGAAAATTGCTTTTAAAAAGAAACAAAAATTAAAATCTACAACTAGAATTAAGGCACAAACCCTGCTTTTTTTAATCAGGCAGCCTTCAAAAAAAACTTTACATACATAAAAGCCGTTTCATTAAACAGCCCCAGCTTCCCCTCACTAAACAGCTCATTCATCGTCTTAATACTTTCTGTCTCAAGAGAGTTTCCTGAAAATAACAACACAAGAAAACCAAGAGAGCTTGACATTAACTTAGATTTTCTTTTAGCAAAGCCTAATCTGGGCTTTTTATCAACTGTTAGTATCTTAATGGAAAGAGGTTTTGATATCAAGCCATAAAACGAAGGTAAAATGACTATGTAAAAAGCACTAAATTTTAGCTATTTGGCTTTTCTGAACAAGTACTTGGTTGCCTGAGGTGACTGTGTAGGCTTCATGTCAACTTTGAGTCTCAGATCCCTTTTCAGGCACCCCTGGGCATGGACTACAACACTTTCCACTGATGACCAGATCCGTAAACACTAGGCTGTAGCATGGAGCCCTCCGTGGAGCACTTGAAGACCTCGGGCATGAAAGGACGGCAAGTGTGGGTTTTTCCCA
Organism: Hyperoodon ampullatus; assembly: GCF_949752795.1. Lineage (NCBI taxonomy): Eukaryota > Metazoa > Chordata > Mammalia > Artiodactyla > Ziphiidae > Hyperoodon > Hyperoodon ampullatus. The sequence continues at coordinate 18,773,643 of NC_136918.1, forward strand.
AGGAATATATACACCTTTTGTGTCCAGACCTGTGCGCACCTTGAAGAGCAAAGAACAGGGAGTTATGGTGCTCCGTCCTTTTTATTCCTTAATGCATGACTTTGACGGAAGTGTCCAATTATCTAGCAAATAATAATTTGAGTTTTAAAAATGTATGACATCTGAAAATTAGAACTTTAGAAAACTTTTTTACTGCCTGAAGAGAAGGTATCTCTTTTCAAAGCAGATCACTTGTCTTGATAAAAATATATGTGAGTTACTTTCTTATCAAAAACAAGTATGTGTTGCTCTCTGGCCTCAGCCAGACCCAATCCTTCCTCAGACCCAATACCTACTCCAGTTCCTTCAGCTCCCAGTGACAGTCCCCAGAGGTTTTCTGCTTTCTAGACCTATGTGTCAGTATTCAGGGCCTCCTGTGGTGTTACCTGGCTGGTCCAGATTTCTCCAGCCACAGCAGTGCTCTGTTTGGGAACTTTCTAATTTAAAAAAAAAATCTACTTTTTCAAGATTGACCTATTTTTGCCTCTTATCCCATTAGACTTCTGATTTTTCTTTCCAAAGGTTTATGCTTCTTTTTGGCTTATTTCATTATACATCTCTCAAGTAAACTTAAATTTTAACAAGGATATTCTGGAAACACCACTGTGCTTAACCTAAAGGAAAGTCCCTAGTACAGGATGTTTAGGTGCCAAGAGTGACTGTGTCACAGTGAAAGGAACATTAGATTATCAGTAAGAAGGCTTAGGTTTGGCCCCAGAACCATTATTTATTAGCTATATGGCCTTGAGCAAGTCACTTAAATTGTTCAAGCATCTGTTGTTATATACTCCACATATTTGATGTGCTGGAGATAACACTACAGAAAAATATATTCAAACAATATCAGCGAGTTCTCTACAAACTTAACACCATATTACTGACAATGTGGATGGATTTGGGGACCAGCCCTTTTGGTGACCTTCAGTTCACACTGTCTGTGTGCTGCCTACACCACCCACCTTTAGAGCTCTACCACTGTATGGATGTAAAAAAATAGGTTTTGAATAACACAAGTGATTGCCATGATCACAGAGGAACTATTATTAAAAATATTACTTTGATTAAAAATGTCAGTTTTGAGAAGCTTTTAATATCTTCCACCAGTGCTAAACTGACATCAATGACATTTCAATATTAGTTTCTAAAAGTTGGTGTTCTTTTATATCTTTATTTAACTGAGATTGCCATATTGTCAATTTGTAAAAGGCAATGGCTTCCAGTAATCCTTTTGTTCACAAAGAAATCTGTTTGAAAATTAACACAACAACCCCTATATAGTCTGAGTAGATAAAAACATTTCCTCAATAGTGGAATGCTCTGACATTCTATCATATAGATTACAATAAAACTATACCCTACTTATATGAGTAAAGAGTATTATTAAGTATTAAGATTTTTCTCTTCATAAATTAAATGTTTATTTTTCATTATTCCCAGGGAAGTTTACAGTTCAAAATTAGGTCTTCCATGATGAAATTGGGATTTTGATGACCACCTCAGAAAATTCGAGGATTTGCTATGAAACCAAGAATGAATGATATTCACTCACTTAGCCGATATCTATAGGGCATCTTTTATTTACAAGATTATTTGCCTGACATTTGGCATATATCGGTGAACAAGACAATCTGTTTCTTTACTCACAGAACTTGCATTCTCCATTATAAAAAATATAATCCTAGAGGAGTATATAGCCCAATGAACTCTGAAATCTTAGATGAATATGTGTGTATATGCATGTATGTATGTGTGCACATGTGTGTGTACATATATATATGTACCATACACTTTCTGAAGTTGAGATAAAGTATGTTTTAGGATAAAGTGGGAAGGGAGAAATAGGCTGTCAGTTCTCATGCGGAAAATGAGTTTCCTTAGGGATTTACAATGCCAACAAAAGTTAATGAGTCATAACATTTTTCCCTTCAATATTCCACCCCCACTCCCAAAATCTCTCAAACCTTAAAGCTGACACTTCCTGCCCACACAATAACTACTCAGTTTTATGGGAAGACCCTGCTAGATGAAGTACCACTCATATTAGTTATGATGCTCCATCACTTCCAGGTTCTTCGCCAATCATGCAATTTTGATTTAAGTTTTCAAATTTATACGTTAGCTTCACCTTACCATTTCTGCATATCTGCCATCTGATCTACCCCTTTCTCTGTTTCTCAGCAACATGGAGGTCTTTTTCAATCTGGTTCATCAACCCTCTTCCTAGGCTCTCTACTCCTGATTTCTATAAAATCACTTCTCTTTTTTCTTATCTCTTCTTCTCCCTTTACCTGCAATTCCCCCATCCCTTTATCAAATAATTAATGTTAAAATGAAACTGGCAGTTCATTCTCTTGGGACACGAGTTACCTGAATAATGCAACTGGGCAACCATTCTCAAAAGATATCACTGACCAGACTGTAAGCACTAGTATCCTCCCCAGCTGTCTTTTTTTTGGTTGACTTCCAGACACAGATAACAAACAATTCAATGAATGCCATTTCTACTGTAAATAACTTTTGTAGATCTTACTGACAGTGAGAAAATAACATTGTCAAGAGGAAAGTTTGAATCTTTGAAAACAAATAGTTTTAAGAATATGTTTCTTTATTCAGCCATATTCCTTTTCACATTATCTTTCTTGGGATCTGTGTTTCTTAATAAAATTAAATATTAATTTTAAAGTCATAATATAGTATTTCATAGTTTAAAAATATCTTTTCATATACTATAAGAAACAAGGATAGTGATGATGATGAACTACATCTACTTTATACAGCAGCAACTGGTGAACTTGTCTGACTTGCCCTTGCTACCTACATCAAGTGGCAGGTTGAAAAATGAAATCCAAGTCTTCTGAGGTGAGAGCATGAAATTATTTTCACTACAGTAGCACATGGGGGTGCACAATTATTTACAAACCTTTCAGGTTATATTATCTCAAATACAAAATGGCTCATTAAAATCCATCCCTTTTGTCTAGTAAATAGAACGTGCCTTTATTGATTGATATACTCTTTATCTGGTAAAAGCAATAACGATCAAGAGTACAGATGATGGGGTCTTCCCTGGTGGCGCAGTGGTTGAGCGTCCACCTGTCGATGCAGGGGACACGGGTTCGTGCCCCGGTCCGGGAAAATCCCACATGCCGCGGAGCGGCTGGGCCCGTGAGCCATGGCCGCTGAGCCTGCGCGTCCGGAGCCTGTGCTCCGCAACGGGAGAGGCCACAGCAGTGAGAGGCCCACGTACCGCAAAAAAAAAAAAAAAATAGAGTACAGATGATGGGGTTAAGCTACTCAGGTTCAAATTATCCACTCATCTACTTACAAGCTGCATAACTTTGGACAATTTAGACAATTTACTTTGTTTTTCTGGGATCTGGTTATCTCAACTATAAAATGGGAATCATAGTACCAGTCTCCTAGATTGTTTAAGGGATTAAATGATATAATCCATATTAAATATTCGATAAATACTAGCTGTTATTGTTATTATTATTACAAGAGCTGATAGCATCTCTTCTCTAAGCTTTCTTTAAAATTTAGCTCTCAATATATTTTTCTCTTGGTAAATCCAGACCTATGACAGTGTGAAGTACTTAGAGTCCATTGATAATTTAATTGATATATACTAACCTATAATATATAATTCAATACAATATATACAAATCCATTTTGAAATTCCAGTTAATAATTTTTAAAATCATTTCTCCCTTAAAAAATAAAATGGGCAATTTGGGCTTCCCTGGTGGCGCAGTGGTTGGGAGTCCGCCTGCCGATGCAGGGGACACGGGTTCGTGCCCCGGTCCGGGAAGATCCCACATGCCGCGGAGCGGCTGGGCCCGTGAGCCATGGCCGCTGAGCCTGCGCATCTGGAGCCTGTGCTCTGCAGCGGGAGAGGCCACAGCAGTGAGAGGCCCGCGTACCGCAAAAAAAAAAAAAAAAAAAAAAGGCAATTTAATGCTTTTGGAAACAAACAAATAGTGGCAGCCCAGTAAGGATACTGTACAATTTTACCAAATCGCTCTTTCCATAATTTTCAATCTATGGAGATAATATTAACTTTACTAAATCCTTCGAAAGTTTCCTCATATTTCAGATTTAATTGTGGATATAAAAGAATAAAAGGATACATAAATATATGGCTTTTATGGGTCTAAATGTGTGCAATAGTCAGACATTTCTAACATGCAGGTCAAGTTGCAAGGGAGAACTTTTATTTGTAACTTCCAGTGAAAGTTACAAAGAACATTTCTTTTCTCCTCTTAAATAAAGGTCTTCTGGTGGCATTTCTCTTAAGAGTAAAAAACTAAGGTGCCCATGGCTGCCGGAAAAAAGATACTGTCATCTTTTTACTGGTTTTCTTATCTTTTCCACCCAGAAGGCTAACAAGAAAACCGGGTGCTCATGCTTCATCATGCTTCCATTTCTGCACACTTTAGGATGACTTGCTATCACTTCTGGCTTTTAAAGCCCAAAGTCTACCCTGAAGATCTGACAAAGAAAGAGAACTAGAAATATCCTGAACTTGTGAATAGACTCCCCCAAGTGTTTTCATTTCTTGGTCATCACATTGGAAATGATTGGACCAATTCGATGTTTTATTCTCTTTGGCACTTAGCTCTGTAACCCCAAGGTTCTGGAGAGAGTTTCTAAACTAGTGCTTAGTCACTGCGTCTAATTTGCTTTGCTTGACCTAGCAATTAGTTCTACTTGTCCCCATCCCTCAGCCCAAATTTCCATTCTTCAACCACGGCAAAATGGATAGCAAGAAATAATTTGCTGTTTTAAGACACAGTAAAATAGGGCTAACCAAAGAAATAATTGGATATTAAGCAGAGCTCGTCTTCCACCTATTCTTGAATCAGTAAAGGGTTTCATGGAGAAAACAGTCCTTCATTCTACAATGCATGTGAGACTTGGATAGTAATTCTTGATATGTAGCCATTTGAAATGTATATATATTTAGTCTTTGAAAGTCTGATGTTATCCTTTGAAGTTTGCCAATTATGGGACATACAGCAACCAGAACTCTTGTTTGCAGATGACAGAAATTGACCCTGGTTCTCTTAAGCAGAAAAGATTTTTATAAAAAGTTTAGCAAAGGCTCATGGAGTCAATGACAAGCTGGAGACCAAGATTTGGGAACTGAATAAGAATTAGGATAGTTATCAGAAAATCATAAAGAACAAGCAAAATAACTGTCTTTTTGCAGGAGCCATCTCAACAGGAAGCCACCAGCTTCATTTGCTTCAGATAGAAGCATCTGATTGACTGAGGCTTTGTCACGTTCCCATACCACCTTGGGTGGCAAAAGAGTGCTTAAAACATAGTTGGTTCTTAAATGTTGAATGAGTGAATGAATAAATGAACAAATGAAGTTGTTGAATGTGTCATGATAAAAATATCTTTTGCTCAAGCCACTTCTGTTGTCAAGACCATATTCTGAATTTCATTTGATCTTCTGACAATTTCAAAGGGCTAATGTGAGTCACAGATCATTATTTTCTGCCCTCAATTCAATGGGTCATTATAACTAACTCCATTTTATTTCAGCCCCTGTTTATCCTCCTCCAGAAGGGAGCAAGCTGGACTGGGCTGGATAATATTAAGAGGAGGCAGGGTGTAAGTTGTTAACTTACTAGGTCTGACTTCCATTCTCCTCAAAGATTTCTCGAAATTTCATGTGAGGGATGGGCACAAGAAGCAGCAGAAAAGCATTAAGAAGAGAGCTCTGAGTGTATTGAGAGGATTTGGAATAAAAACATATATGAAGATATAAGTATTCTAAGTTGATTTTTTAAACAGATGTTTTGCTACATCTCAATAGATCCCCATGTACATGACACTGTCCTTCTACCTACATCAGACATGTTGTCCACAGAAGCCCTAAGTGTACCATTTATTTTGAAACATATGTTAAAGCCTACCCTGAGTTCTGTACACAGGGACCATTCCGGATGACTGCCCCTTGGTGAGAAAAGACATCTTCTCTTCTCTATTACGTACTCTCTCTGGGTGAGTGCATTCAATCCCTGGGCTATAAATACCAGCTCTATACCAGCGACTTCCAACTTCTTATCACCAGCCCTGACACACTCCGGAAATTCAGGCTCATATTTCCAGTTGCCAAATTGAGATCTCCAGAAAGTAACACAGTCAAAACAGAATTCTTGATTTTCCCCCAAATCTACTCCTTCCTGATCCTTCCCAATCTCACCATCAAGTTACTTAACCCAAAACTTACTGATCCTTCTCTTCCTCACCACAGTTACAGTCTGGCAGTAAGAACTGCGGTCTCCGACTAGAAAACACACCACTGATATAACCAGTCCTTTCCATCTGCACAACAACCAGCCAGACAGCACAAGCTACCCGATCTCTTGCCTGGATGACCAGGGGTAGCCATCTAACTGGCTTCCTTTCATTTTCTCTTGACCCCTAAATCCATCCTTCACCCAGCAACCAGTGTTATCTTTTTAAAATGAGTATCCAATCATATCACTTCTATGATTCACACCCTCTCACGACCATCCACTGCGCTTAAAATAACATCAAACCAACTCCTCTCCCTGGTGTCTGAGCCTTACATCATCTGATGCTGGCTTAGGAATCAACCTCATTTAGTATCATTTTCTATTAGATCTAATTCATACATGCTTGCTTGTGGTCCTTTGAACCATAGAAACTTTGCACTGTTTGTTCCCTTCGCTGGGTGCTCTCTCCTCTGAGCATCCTATGACTGACTCCTTCTTATCACTGGGATCTCAGTTTAAATATCTCCTCATTACAGAAACATTCTCTAGGTATCCAATCCAAGGTAACCTCTCCATCACTCTCCATCCTATCACATTCTATTTGATCTTATAGTACTTGCTTAGTATATTAGATTGCTAGGGCTGCCATAACAAAGTACCACAGACTGGATAGCTTAAACAACAAATATTTGTTTCCTCACAATTTGGGGGGCCAGAAGTTGGAGGTAAAGGTGTGAGTAGGGTTGTTTTCTTCTGAGTCCTCTCTCCTTGGCCTGTAGATGGCTGCCTTCTCACATGCTTTTCCTTCTGTATATGTCTGTGTCCTACTCTTCCCTTCTTATAAGGACACCATTCACACTGGGTTAGGGCCCAACCTAGTGAGTTCATTTTAACTTAATTATCTCTTTAGAGACTATATCCAAATACAGTCACACTCTGAGTTACTGGGGTTAGGATTTTAACATATGAATTTTAGGGAAACATATTCAGTCCATAAAACTTATTTGTTTATTAGTAAATACCAGACATACACCCACACCGCTACTTCAAATAGAAAATAAGTTCCATAAAGGCAGGGACATTACTTGTCTCGAAAACCATAGTATCTCCTGCACTGAAATGTGCCTACATACAGTGGGTATAATGTATATAAAGTCTAGCATAACTTGCAATTCATTCATTTATTTATTAATATAAGAATTACTTTTGGAAGAGCATTGACTATTAATAAAGGTCATGATTGCTTGTTTCTTTATTCTTTACCCATAACTTCTTTTTTAAAATATGTATAATAAAACAATTATTTAAATTTAAAATAGACTTTTTAGTTCCAAATTCCTGATAATTTCACAATATGTACACTTTAAGAGACATTTAAGTTCAAATTGCTCCTAGAAATATTATTGACATGGGGGAAGAGAGACAGATTCCATTTTACTTCAGTAAAATCAGTTCATGTCAAAGTTTATATTCAAATTCTACATAGAAGTCTTTCCCATGTTATTTTTATCAATCCTTTGCATAAAATTTCTTTAAAAAAAAGAAAAACAGTAATTTTTATAACTGGAAGGAATATTAATTTATTCAATAGATTAAAATCCTTATTTAGTAATTTAAGTTAAATGTAGTAATTTTTCTTCAGTGTTGTTATACTAGCTATGCCATCAACAAAAAATAATCTGAATGAGTCAAAATACTATATATGTGTTACCTAATTTGTCCCAATGACTTTACTTTTAATTGACTATACTTTCTGCTTTGACTCACAGAAAAATAAACACTGTAAAGTACCAAATTCAGAAATAAGAAATTTCAGAAGCTAAAGATACTATATTCTCTCCATTGAAAGCACAAAAAAAGGATTTTGATTTCTCTAACCCCAAAATATGTGCAACTTCTTCACAGTCAGGGTAGTTAGGTGACTGGATTACAGGCCCCAGAGCCAGTCTGACTAGGTCTGCTCCATCACTTGTTAAATGTGAAAAGCTTGAAAGGCAAATATGCTCACCACTATACCACCAAGGCATTAATGTGAGAGATCTTAACAAGCTTTCTAACCTCTCTGCACATTAAATATCTCATCTCTAAAATGAAGATAATAATAGCACCTATCTCATAAGGTATTATGTTGCTATGAAATTTAATCGAAGTTATATAGGGCAAAGTTTAGCACAGAATCCTGAACATGGTAAATCCTTAATAAGTATAACTATTATGTTTATTAATAGACTAAATTACCTGGAAGATTTTATTTTAATTAAAAAATTAGCTTCAAATATAAAAGACAATCTAGATATTGTCAGTTCTCTGTGTTGAAAGATACAAGACATTTAGACATTTGCAGTATGAGAGTGTTATTAAAAAGAAGAAAATAAAAGAGTTCTGAGATGTGACTTTAAGCTTGCTCCCCATGGTCACTTGTCAGTTTTCAACCTGATTTGAGGCTCCATCCATCAAACAAAAATAAATAATTAGATTTTTATACAAAATTGGTATTAATTTTATATTTTAAATTGTTTCTTAGGTGTTTTTTTCAATTAAACTATAATTTTATGCTATCAGAAACAACTGAAACAAAACCCCAATTTTTCCAAGGTAAGAAGGAAAATGTTATAGTAGCATTGAAATGCCAGTCAAGAAATATGGAACAGTGAGAATGAAAATTACATGTAAGATGTGGAAATTTCATAGACATCAAGGGATCTACACCCCTCTGACTTAGTTTTGATGATATGCTATTTTCAGCAAGATGGCTAAGTATTTCTTCAGATAAATTAGAATGACAAATGCTAAAACATAATAAATGCACGCTAAAGAGTAATCAAATGCAGTAATCAAGACAGTGTGGTATTGGCAAAAGAACAGACAAATCAATCAATGGAACAGAACTGAAAGCCCAGAAATAAACCCACATAAATATAGTCAACCAATCTTTGACAAAGGAGCAAAGGCAAGGCAATGAAGCAAAGACACTGTTTTCAACAAATGGTGCTGGAACAGCTGGACATCTACACACAGAAGAAAAAAAAAAGGAATCTAGACACAGGCCTAACACCATTCACAAAATCTACTCAAAATGGATCACAGGTCTAATGTAAAATGTGTAACTATAAAACTAGGAGAAAATCTAGATTATCTTGGGTTTGGCGATGACTTTTTAGATAGAACACCAAGGAACTTCCCTGGTGGTGCAGTGGTTAAGAATCCGCCTGCCAATGCAGGGGACACAGTTGGATCTCTGGCCCGGGAAGATCCCACATGCCGTGGAGCAACTAAGCCCATGTGCCACAACTACTGAGCCTGTGCTCTAGAGTCCATGAGCACAACTACTGAGCCCACAACTACTGAAGCCCACTCGCCCTAGAGCCCGCACACTGCAACTACTGAGCCTGCGTGCTGCAACAAGAAGCCCATGCGCCTACAGCCGGTGCCCCCCACCAAGAGAAGCCACCGCAATGAGAAGCCCATGCACTGCAATGAAGAGTAGCCTCCACTTGCAGCAACTAGAGAAAGCCTGCACACAGCAACGAAGACCCATTGCAGCAAAAAAAAAAAAAAGATAGAACACCACAGGCACAATCCATGAAAAAAAGAATTGATAAGCTGAACTTCATTAAAATTAAAAATTTCTGCTCTGTGAAAGAAAATGTCAAGAGAATGAAAAGACAAGCCACAGACTGAGAAAAAAATGTTTGCAAAACATACATCTGACAAAGGAATGTTATCCAAAATATATAAAGAACTCTTGGACTTCCCTGGTGTTCCAGTGGTTAAGACTCTGCACTTCCTATGCAGGGGGCGCAGGTGTGATCCCTGGTTGGGGAACTAAGGTCCCACATGCCACGTGGTTGGGCCAAGAAATTTAAAAAAAATTATATATATATATATATACACACACACACACACACACACACATATATATACAAAGAACTCTTAAAATTCAACAATAAGAAAACAAACAACCTGACTAAAAAATGGGCCAAAGACCCTAACAGACACCTCACCAAAGAAGATACACAAGTAGCAAATAAACATATGAAAAGATGCTCCACATCATATGTCATCAGGAAAATGCAAATTAAAACAGTGAGACACTACTACACACCTATTAGATGGCCAAAATCTGGACACTAGCAACACCACAAGGCTGGTGAGAACAATAAGACTAATGAGTATGGAGTAACAAGAACCCCCACTCATTGCTGGTGAAATATAAGATGATAAAGCTACTTGGAAGGCAGTTTGGTGGTTTCTTACAAAATTAAACATACTCTTACCATATGATCCAACAATTGCACTCTTTGGTATATACCCAAATGAAACTAAAACTTACATTCACACAAAAACCTGCACATGGATGTCTATAGCAGCTTTATTCATAATTGCCAAAGCTTGGAAGCAACCAAGCTGTCCTTCAGTAGATGAATGGGTTAATAAACTGTGGCACATCTGGACAATGAAATATTATTCAGTGCTAAAAAGAAATGAGCTATCAAGCCATGAAAAGACATGGAGGACATTTAAATGCATAATACTAAGTGGAAGAAGCCAATCTGAAAAGCCTACAGAGTGTATGATTCCTACTGTGTGACATTCTACAAAAGGCAAAACCATGGAGACAATAAAAATATCAGTGATTTTCAGGGATTAGGAGACAGGAAAGGATGAATAACAGGAGCACAGAGAATTTTTAGGTCAGTGAAAATACTCTGTATTGTACTAAAAAGGTGGATATATGTCATTATAGATTTGTTCAAATCCACAAAATGTACAGAACCAAGAGTGAATCCTAATGTGAACTATAGACTTTGGGTGATTACAATACGTCAATGTAGGTTCATCACTTGTAAAAAATGTACCAACTCTGATGGGAGGGTGTTTATAATACAGAAATCTATGTATCTTATATTGGGGTAGAGGGCATGTGGGAAGTCTGTGTATATTCCACTCCATTTTTCTGTGAACCTAAAACTAATCTAAAAAATAAAGTCTATTAAAAAATAATTTCTTAAGAAAGAGTAGCCAAGTGAAAAATTATGATTGCCATATTTATAATTAAATGTCAGTTTTGATGGTGTTATAACCTGACTTATAATAATATTATAAAACACCAGAATGGAAAATATTTAAATGATATTGTGCTCCAAATATACGCATTTCTTTTTTTTTTTTCCTTAATTTTTTTTTTTTTTTTTTTTTTTTTGTGGTACGCGGGCCTCTCCTGTTGCGGAGCACAGGCTCCGGACGCGCAGGCTCAGCGGCCATGGCTTATGGGCCCAGCCGCTCCACGGCATGTGGGATCTTCCCGGACCGGGGCACGAACCCGTGTCCCCTGCATCGGCAGGCGGACTCTCAACCACCGCGCCACCAGGGAAGCCCTTTCCTTAATTTTTTTGGCCATGCCGTGTGGCTTGCAGGACCTAAGTTCCCTGACCAAGGACTGAACCCACAAACTCGGCAGTGAAAGCACAAAGTCCTAACCACTGAACCATCAGGGTATTCCCCAAATCTAAGCATTTTTCATTTTAATTATTATTATCTTATTTTATTCCTGAGCACACTACTTTTTCATTAAAAATAATCAACAACTGCAAGTATTAGATATAAGAAAAATGCATTTAGCAGTCTGCAAAAAGCCATTAATTAAAGGTTGTACAGCTCAAAAACTGAAACAATTGGTACTCTAGACTTAGATTAGGCTTTGCTACCTAATATTTAGGCTTTCTGTCACATATAGAAACAAAACAAGACCAAGAAAATTTTATTGAGCATTTATTATGTGCTTAGTTATTGTTTTAAAATGCAGGAAAGAATTTTTTAAATCTAGGGTTCTTAGGAGACAAAAAATGAATATATAAAACATGAAACTCATAAAGTTTGTAGTACTAACCATAAATGAAATAGAATCCCTAGAAAAGAAATCTTCATGAAGTAAGATCTTGGCTAAATTTCCAAGGAGTGGTTAGGATGACCAGAAGGGAAGAGAATTATTCTTGATTCAGAACTGTCACAGTATGTGAGTGTATGCAAGGAAGAGAGCTTCTAAAAAGCAGACAGCTTGGTCAAATTCCAGACCCTGCATCTGTTAGCTGTGTGAATGGTGAGCTAGATGATGTACTAGGACTCTTACACACCTTCTTTCAGTTGACCCTTACAAGAGCTTTAGAAGGCTGATGTTATTAGCCTCATTTTAAAGAAGAAGAAAATACATGAAAGAAACCAAGATCAAATCCCTAATTATATGGTAGAGCTATAATTTGAATCCTGATCTCTCTGGTTCTAAAATTATGCTTTTCCCACTATATCAAGCTCTCTTCTTTGCACATCCATATATTGTGACATTTATTTCTGCATATATAACTGTAATCTTATCTGAATAAAAATAAATAGAAGGTGTATACACAAAACTAATATTCATAGCCCTGTTCCTTTTGGAAAGGCAGTGATTTTTTAACAAATAATTTTTAATAGTTACATTTACATGAATGATTCACAAGTCAAAACAATAAAGTACATACAGAGAAATCTTGCCTCTGTCACTGCCTTTTCTTTTCATTTTTTCCTCTACTCATTCTAGGTAATGATTCTATTAGCTTCCTGTTTGTCCTTGCATGATTCTTTAACACAAGAAAATATGAATATATATAGTCCTTTCCTCCCTCTTACACTCTTTATACTCACACCCTACTCTCTTCATTAGCAGTCTATCCTGGAGATCATCCTGTATCAGTCACTAGAGGTCCTCATCATTCTTTCTTGTGGTTGCATAATAGTCCATTGTGTGGATGTGCTGTAATTTATGTAACTGGTTCCATAATGTGTAGATATATTTATGGAATAAACTCCCATAAGTGAGATGACTGAGTCAAAGGTAGATACGTCTGCAGATCTAGTAAATATTGCCAGTTTTCCTTCTATAGAGATTGTACCATTTTGCATTTCTACCAGGAATATATAGAAATTCTTTCTCCATCAACTTGACAATAGAGTATGTTCTCAGATTTGTGGATTTTTGCTAATCTGATAGGTAAGAAATGAGACTGCAGTGTGAATTTCATATTTCTTTTTATCGGTAAATGCTCTTTTTTGAAGATCTTTTCATAAGATTGAGGGTCATTTGAATTTTATGTTCTGTGAACTGTCTGCCCATGTCTTTTGCCTATTTTCTATTGTATTCATTGATCTTTTCTTTTCACTTTCTAGGATTGCTTCATAAACTAGGGAAATTCATTTTTAGTCTGGAGTATGAGATGCAAATATTTTCCCCAGGGTTTTTTTTTTTAAACATCTTTATTGGAGTATAATTGCTTTACAATAGTGTGTTAGTTTCTGCTTTATAACAAAGTGAATCAGCTATACGTATACATATATCCCCATAGCTCCTCCCTCTTGTGTCTCCCTCCCACCCTCCCTATCCCCCTCCAGATGGTCACAAAGCACAGAGCTGATCTCCCTGTGCTATGCAGCTGTTTCCCATTTATTGTAATGTAAAAGTTAGTGTGTATGTGTGTGTGTGTGTGTGTGTGTGTGTGTGTGTGTGTGTGTGGCATAAAACCCATCAATCTTTTCTTTCTTGTCTTCTGAATTTTGAGCCATACTTCAGACAGGCCTTCCCCACTCCATGATTTTAAAGGAATTCTTCCAAGTTTTCTTCTAGGAAGTCTCAGTGAACACATATTTCTCTTCAGAACGCAGAAACAGAGACTGCATTGCTAGCTGAGTGAAAGTAGTTTGTTTCAGGTTATCATGTACTAAGCTCCCACAAGGCATCAGGAACATTATACACACAATGAATGATAATACTCTGGCCCTGCCTTTGAAGTGCTTGCAGCCTTATCTTGATATGCTTTGGTAAGGGACTAGTAACGGGTTTTGTGTAGAGAGCTAAGACAGTTTAGATATGGGACACTTAGCCCAACCTGGTGGTCTAGGAAGGTTCCCTAGAAGAAATGATGTGCTTTGTAATTCTAGGGGGAGATGATGAGAGACTATTTGTGAAACGAAGGAAAAAAAGAAGGACAAATAATATATGTAGAAGGAATAATATATTAGAAGCAAAACTTTCACAAACCCTGATGAAAATACTGGGTCAGGCAAGAATTAACAATTGGTATTAAAATCATTAGGTGTATGATTGATGAAGAATTAGATTTTTAAAAATTCCTTAGAAATCACACAGATTACATTCAGAATTTCATAACTTAAGCGAGGGTCAAAATTAGCATCATGGATGGTGGGATCCTTGGAATATTGGGCTCACAACAGTACCAAATCAATCTAAAATTTTTAAATTGAACTTTCATCACCAAGCTTTAAGATATGACTTACACTTTATATGAAATAAAGAAAATAAATTTTAAAAATAAAACAAGAAAAAAACCTAAATCAACACTATGTATGAACTGCATAGAGGTTTCTTAATGGACAATTTCATTTGTATATTAACTTAGCAATTATTAATTTCACATAATACCTGTAAATATAACTAGAAATATATATGATAGCTTAACTTGTATTATGGGTCTAAGCTTATTCTTTTTTTGTTTTTTGTTTTTCTTATTAGTTATCTATTTTATACATATTAGTGTATACATGTCAATCCCAATCTCCCAATTCATCCCACCACCCCCCACCAGGGCTTTCCCCCCTTGGTGTCCATACGTTTGTTCTCTACATCTGTGTCTCTACTTCTGCCCTGCAAACCAGTTCATCTGTACCATTTTTCTATATTCCACATACATGCATTAATATATGATATTTGTTTTTCCTTTTCTGACTTACTTCACTCTGTATGACAGTCTCTAGATCCATCCATGTCTCTACAAGTGATCCAATTTCGTTCCTTTTTATGGCTGAGTAATATTCCATTGTATATATGTACCACATCTTCTTTATTCATTCGTCTGTTGATGGGCATTTAGGTTGCTTCCATGACCTGGCTATTGTAAATAGTACTGCAATGAACATTGAGGTGCATGTGTCTTTGAATTATGGTTTTCTCTGGGTATATATATGCCCAGTAGTGGGATTGCTGGGTCATAGGGTAATTCTATTTGTAGTTTTTTAAGGAACCTCCATACTGTTCTCCATAGTGGCTGCATCAATTTACATTCCCACCAACAGTGCAAGAGGGTTCCCTTTTCTCCACACCCTCTCCAGCATTTGTTCTTTGTAGATTTTCTGATGATGCCCATTCTAACTGGTGTGAGGTGATGCCTCATTGTAGTTTTGATTTGCGTTTCTCTAATAATTAGTGATGTTGAGCAGCTTTTCATGTGCTTCTTGGCCATCTGTATATCTTCTTTGGAGAAATGTCTATTTAGGTCTTCTGCCCATTTTTTGATTGGGCTGTTGTTTTTTTAATATTGAGCTGCATGAGCTGTTTATACATTTTGGAGATTAATCCTTTGTCCACTGATTCATTTGCAAATATATTCTCCCATTCTGAGGGTTGTCTTTTCATCTTGATTGTAGTTTCCTTTGCTTTGCAAAAGCTTTTAAGTTTCATTAGGTCCCATTTGTTTATTTTTGTTTTTATTTCCATTTCTGTAGGAGGTGGGTAAAAAAAGATCTTGCTGTGATTTATGTCAAAGAGTGTTCTTCCTATGTTTTCCTCTAAGAGTTTTATAGCGTCCAGTCTTACATTTAGGTCTCTAATCCATTTGGAGTTTATTTTAGTGTATGGTGTTAGGGAGTGTTCTAATTTCATTCTTTTACATGTAGCTGTCCAGTTTTCCCAGCACCGCTTATTGAAAAGACTGTCTTTTCTCCATTGTATATTCTCGCCTCCTTTGTCATAGATTAGTTGACCATAGGTGCGTGGCTTTATATCTGGGCTTTCTATCCCGTTCCACTGATCTATATTTCTGTTTTTATGCCAGTATAAGATTATTGTAAAACACCTTATTGCATCGTCTTTGTTAATAACCTAGATAATCTTCTGACATCCTAATTCTGTCTGATTTAGATTATCTTTCTCTTGAGTCTCAACCTGATCAGTTCCTTCTATAACAGTAGCCAGAAAGTCTATTCTAACAATAATTTTCTCTGTAGTTCCTTTACGCTTTTTTGCTAGGGAAAGTTAATTTTCAGTAACTGAATTTTCCCCTGAGCTAACCAGCAAACCAGGGAAGTTTGGCTGCCATCAATATATCGATCAACTCCTTCTGTTCTCTATAAGTGAATTAGAGGATTGATGACAGAAAATGAGATAGTTGGCAAAGAAAACTAGTTTCTGGAAAATAGAAAGAAAAACAATGCACTCAAATTTAAAGATGTGGACTGTGTGATGGTTATGGAACATTCGTCTATCCAATATAAGGTCTGGATTAGCTCTGCCTGCGTGCTCCCCACTACTCTTTTCAGGGCTGGGGCTCACCCTCCTCCAGAACTTTGTTTGCTTTCACTTCCAGAGACGTCTTCCCCAATATATCCACATCCAAGTCCTCCCCACCCTATGTCATCACCCTATTTTCTGACTATCCATATTTATTCATATCCATAATTATCTTACTATCTATGATTATCATGTTTGTTGATTTGGGTGTCCACTATCTCAACGGTCCCCAACCTTTTTGGCACCAGGGGCCGCTTTCATGGATGATAATTTTTCCACGGACGGGAGGGCGGAAGGATGGTTCAGGTGGTAATGCGAGCGATGGGGAGCGACGGATGAAGCTTCAGTCGCTCACCCGCTGCTCACCTCCTGCTGTGCTTCCCGGTTCCTAACAGGCTGCGGACCAGTACCAGGCCAAGGCTTGGGGGTTGGGGACTCCTGCACTATCTGCCTCCCTTCACTGGCATATAAGCTCCATGAAAGCTGAGGCTAGATCTAGTTTGTTCCCTGTTGTATCCTCAGTGCTTATAACAGTGCCTATCATATAATAGGTACTCGATAAAAGTTTGCTAAGCAAACTACAATACACCACGGTCCAGTGTTTTCTCCTGCAAGATGGTGTACACTCAACTAAGAATAAGGCCTCTGTTCCTTTAAGAGATGCTCTTAGAGCTGATAAGATTATAGGAATCACATCAAGTTTCAGTTGTGATAAAAATGTCATTCTGGTAATTGTTTTTTCTTTTTTATATCACCTATTGGAAAACCTGAAATATAAGTTTATGGGTTAAATTACAACGGAAGTTATTTGTGACAAAATGTGAACTTAGGCGATCCTTCAACTTGTCTCTTATTTCTTTGGGAAAAAGAATTCAACAGGGTACAGGTTTTACTCTGTGAATAAGAAGCAGCATTTAATTACAACAGACAGAATGGGAGCAATGTTATTTACACTGCAGTTACCTGAATTGTCCAATGATAACTTTTACTTAATCGCTGTCAGCTCAGCAGTGCAGTCTTAGGAGAGCAATGAAGCTCTGGGTTCTTGTCATTTCTACTTTTTATTTACATATTTTTCGTTAAATTTGCTTAAATTTTTGCGGCCCCATTTTATCGTGTAAAATTGTGCTAATTTCTTTGAAATAAATTTTTTAGACAATTTAAGATAATGAATATGAAGACATAATTTATATTTTAAAATATTTTCAAGCTTACCGCAAAACAAATCTGAAAAAAATCATTCTGTTGACTTTTACATTAGGAAAGACACAAGATTCAGTTCCGCCTTCGGAGATGACACTTAGCTTTATGGATTACAAAGTATGTAATTCTAAAATAAAGTTCTTTAGATTGATTCTAATTGTCATGTCCGTTTTATTAGGAAGTGTCAAAGGAGTGATGTAAAAATGATTCATGAATTTTCCCACAGTGAAGACCAAATTCAGCAGGTGTTTTCCTGGGCACCAGGTAGGAATAAGAATAACAAATTGGAAAGTATTCCACGGGGTAGGTGGGAGTTAGTGGATCAGAAGAACTTTTTCTGTTAAAATCATGCATTTTTATTGTTTGGACTTTCTAAAATATGTTTTTGGATTTTTTTAAAAAGAGTAAACAAAATTTTAGAAAAGAATATAGCATGCAAATTATTTACATAATTGGCTTAAATTGATATGTTTTAAAATTAAGTAACCCGTTACAAACATCTAAACATATAAATGCCATGCTTGCTTTCGCAGCACATACACTAAAATTGGAACGATACAGAGAAGAATGGCCCCTGAGCAAGGATGACACACAAATTTGTGAAGCATTCCATATTTTTTGGTGTTGGGAAAGTTGGGACAGCCACACGTAAATCAATGAAGTTAGAACAAACCCTCACACCATGCACAAAAATAAACTCAAAATGGCTTAAAGACAAATTTAAGACATGACACTAGAAAACTCCTAGAAGAGAACATAGGCAAAACATTCTTGGACATAAATCATACCAATGTTTTCTTAGGTCAGTCTCCCAAGGCAATAGAAATAAAAGCAAAAATAAACAAATGGGACCTAATCAAACTTATAAGCTTTTGCACAGCAAAGGAAACCATAAACAAAACGAAAAGACAACTTACGGACTGGGAGAAAATATTTGCAAATGATGCGATTGATAAGGGCTTAATTTCCAAAATATACAAACAGCTCATACAACTCAATAACAACAACAAAAAATAACCCAATCCAAAAATGGGCAGAAGACCTAAATAGACATTTCTCCAAAGAAGATATACAGACTCCCAAAAAACACATGAAAGAATGCTCAACGTCATTCATCATTAGAGAAATGCAAATCAAAACTACAATGAGATATCATCTCACACCAGTCAGAATGGCCATGATCAAAACATCTAGAAACAATAAATGCTGCGGAGGGTGTGGAAAAAAGGGAACACTCTTGCACTGCTGGTGGCAATGTGAATTGGTACAGCCACTATGGAGAACAGTATGGAGTTTCATTAAAAAACTACAAATAGAACTACCATATGACCCAGCAATCCCACTACTGGGCATATACCCTGACAAAACCATAATTCAAAAAGAGTCATGTACCAATATGTTCATTGCAGCTCTATTTACAATAGTCAGGACCTGGAAGCAACCTAAGTGTCCATTGACAGATGAATGGATAAAGAAGATGTGGCTCATATACACAACGGAATATTACTCAGCCATAAAAAGAAACTAAATTGAGTTATTTGTAGTGAGGTGGATGGACCTAGAGTCTGTCATACAGAGTGAAGTAAGAAAGAGAAAGACAAATACCATATGCTAACACATATATATGGAATTTAAGAAAAAAAAATTGTCATGAAGAACCTAGGGGTAAGACAGGAATAAAGACACAGACCTACTTGAGAATGGACTTGAGGATATGGGGAGGGGGAAGGGTAAGCTGTGACAAAGTGAGAGAGTGGCATGGACATATATACACTACCAAACGTAAAATAGATAGCTAGTGGGAAGCAGCTGCATAGCACAGGGAGATCAGCTCTGCGCTTTGTGACCACCTAGGGGGGTGGGATAGGGAGGGTGGGAGGGAGGGAGATGCAAGAGGGAAGAGATATGGGGACATATGTATAACTGATTCATTTTGTTATAAAGCATAAACTGAGATACCATTGTAAAGCAATTATACTCTAATAAAGATATTAAAAATAAATAAATAAAAGTCTACAAATAACAAATGCTGGAGATGGTTTGGAGAGAAGGGAACCCTCTTACACTGTTGGTGGGAAGGTAAACTGGTGCAGCCACTATGGAAAACATCATGGAGGTTCTTCAAAAAACTAAAAATAGAGTTACTATATGATCCTTCAATCCCACTCCTGAGCATATATCTGGACAAAACTATAATTTGAAATGATACATGCACCCCCTATGTTCATAGCAGCACTATTCACAATATCGAAGATGTGGAAAAAACCTAAATGTTCATCATCAGATAAATGGATAAATATGTAGTGTATATATATATATATATATACCACATATATATACACACAAAGGAATACTACCCAGCCATAAAAAAGAACGAAATAATGCCATTTGCAGCAACATGGATGGACCTAGAGATTATCATACTAAGAGAAGGAAGTCAGATAAATACAAATACCATATGATATCACTTATATGTAGAATCTAAAATATGACACAAATGAACTTAACTATGAAGCAGAAACAGACTCACAGATACAGAGAACAGACTTGTGGTTGCCGGAATGGAGGGTGGGGAGGGATGAATTGGGAGTCTGGGATTAGCAGATGCAAACTAGCATATATAGAATGGATAAACAACAAGGTCCTACTGTATAGTACAGGGAACTATATTCAATATCCTGTGATAAACCATAATGGAAAAGAATATATCTATGTATAACTGAATCATTTTGCTGTATAGCAGAAATTAACACAACATCATAAATCAAACTATACTTCAATAAATAAATTTTAAAAATAAAATAAAAATGTCAAGATACTATCATAAGACCCAGCAATCCCACTACTGGGCATATACCCTGAGAAAACCATAATTCAAAAAGAGTCATGTACCAAAATGTTCATTGCAGCTCTATTTACAATAGCCAGGACATGGAAGCAACCTAAGTATCCATCAATGGGTGAATGGATAAAGAAGATGTGGCACATATATACAAGGGAATATTACTCAGCCAGAAAAAGAAACGAAATTGAGTTATTTGTAGTGAGGTGGATGGACCTAGAGTCTGTCATACAGAGTGAAGTAAGTCAGAAAGAGAAAAACAAATACCATATGCTAACACATATATATGGAATCTAAGAAAAATAAATAAATAAAAGGTCATGAAGAACTTAGGGGTAAGATGGGAATAAAGACACAGATCTACTAGAGAATGGACTTGAGGATATGGGGAGGGGGAAGGGTAAGCTGTGACAAAGTGAGAGAGTGGCATGGACATATATACACTACCAAACGTAAAATAGATAGCTAGTGGGAAGCAGCCGCATAGCACAGGGAGATCAGCTAGGTGGTTTGTGACCACCTAGAAGGGTGGGATAGGGAGGGTGGGAGGGAGGGAGATGCAAGAAGGAAGAGATATGGGGACATATGTATATGTATAACTGGTTCACTCTGTTATAAAGCAGAAACTAACACACCATTGTAAGGCAATTATACTCCAATAAAGATGTTAAAAAAAAAAGAATGAAAATAATTCAGTATAGACTCACATATTCAATTTTTTCTTCCAAGGACAATAAGTACTTAGCTGAAAACTGAAATGTTTGCTAGTTTCCTTTCATTTTTTAGAATTTTGTGTACAAAAGAGGTTAGAACTTGTCATAACAAATTATACACCTTGATGGTTTGATCTGCTTTCATTAATTAGGCCCTTATTTTAATTTTCTTGGTTTCTGTAAGTCCAGGAAAGCTACAAACAGAGAAGAAAATGAAGTAAATACAGAAAAGCCAGACAGCAAATACTTAACCTAAATAAATACTTGATATTCTAATGTCAAGATGCTAGTAAAACCTAGTCTTCCAGATAATGAACAATCTTTACTAAATGATTTTAGCTAATCAACTTTGGCATCAAGCCAGAAATGAGTACTGACTGGGAACTAACAAAGCAGACAGCACTGTATGGATATAAGACAAACACACTTTTTAGAGGTGGGCTGTGAAGAAAGAAAATATGGTGACGGTACTTGAAGAAAACCAGATGGCTATTAAAGTGGCAGTCTATGCAGGCCAAGGTGGGTGTGGAGGGAGCTGAGTGAATGAATGGTTTCTCTCTGAGAAAGAAGGAGGAAGATGGTTTTAGAATGGCTGAAAATATGGATCCTCAAAAATCCTTAGATTCTCTTTAGGCCAGCTCAATGGTTCAGAAAAGCATTTTAGATAATTTTGCTCTCATTTTATCTTAAGTATGTTAATTCACAAAATGCTTCGATTAACCAAACCTGAAATTTGTTAATCTAAAAAGAAATTTACAGCTTCTTTCAGTTTGTATACTGAAGGACACAGAGCAGAACTTTTCTAACTTAAAATTCCGATATCCACAAGTGGGAGATATGCTGAGTAAGATTTCTGTAGCTCTCGAGAAGCTGGAATAGTGCTCTGATTATCTATTGCTGTGGAACAAACTACCCCAAACTCGTTGGACAAAAACAACAATTACTCATGTTGCTCATGAGTCTGCAACTTGGTCAGAGCTCATGCACTGCCAGCTCTGGTGGCTGAAAGGTTAGAATGACTCAATGGCTGGGGGTTGGAATCATCCAAAGTCTCATTCACTCATGTGTCTGGGGGTTGATGCTGGCTGTTGGCCAGGACCTTAGCTAGGGTTGTCAGCTAGAATGTGTGCACATGGCCTCTCCCATGTGACTGGTAGGCTTCCTCAGAGGAGGGTAGCTGGGTGTGAAGAGCCACTACTAGCCCAAAACTCAGGTAGTAGGAGATACCAGTTTCTTAAGTCTTTGGAGCCAGAAGCTGGCACAGTGTCACTTATGCTGTCCTCTATCTGTCAGTCACAGAACGCAGGACCAAAGGGAGAGACAGAGCCTCCATCTCTCAATGGGAGGACTGTCAAAGAATTCTAAGACTGTCTATAGAAAACCACCACAGACAGCAATCCCATCACCTTTCCCTCAACGATTAAGTTGACATTTTTTCGGAGCAATCTAAAATTATCCCGTTACTCAATAAACTGTTCAGATATGGGCGGATGAGACAATATGCAAATTATTTTAGTACTTAAAAGCTTTCAAGACCACAGTTGAAAGTCACTGGACACACTTCACCTCATTAAGGCCTCATGCAGTTTAGTTTATTAATGTGCTAGGCAAAATACTTCATTGTAATATTAAGTACGTAAAGCCATGCTTCAAGCAGCATAATCTGATTCTTGTGGTATCTGAGTGTTTAGAACAGTAACCATCAAGGACATATTATAAGGGGTTTGGACATCATCTGCCCTTGGGATGGGAATTCATGTCAGGAACATCTTTCATAAGAGGCAATCCTCTAAAATAATTCTTGGTCGTTAACACTTCCTAAGAACTTGGAAGATTACTAGAGATGAATGCTGACTAGCTAAAAAAGGAAGGGAAATGAGGGGTGGCCAGTGAACTGATGGGATATTGTTAGCTGACCTCAAGATATGGAGGAATCATTCTGAAGTGTTTTCCTGCAGCATAACCTTTGTATGCTTTCGTTTGGATTTAGTCACTATGATCACTGAAATCACTGACAAGGACTTGCTCCAATGCCTATTCTTTACATAGGGTTGTCTGCAGAAGACAGGATCTGGATATGCAGGAAGCTCAGCCTTTCACATATCTGTAAGATTTAGGTACAGATGTATTAGTCTGGAATCTTAAGGTAATTTATTAACTCCGTTTGTGCTGCATCTAACTATAAAATATAAAAATTAATTGATTCAATGTAGAAACATTTTCCCATAATTATAAAAATCACTATTTTCTGATGTCTAATTGACCCAAAACTAATCATCTTTTCTTATTCTATCTCAGGTTCCAAGAAGTATATTAAACATAATCCTTAATTAGTGGCATACCATTCATTTAACAATTATTTATCAATGACCTATTTATACCTGGCACTATCTAGGCACTTGGGATACATCAGTGAATAAAACAATGGTCCTTGCCTCTTGGAACTTATATTCTAGCAGGGACAGACAGATAATAAATAAAAAATGTATAATATAAACACATTTTATTATAAATTTATTCATTGATTTTCTCTTTATTAAATATTTTTACATGACATATCCTGGTTATTCTGTTTTCCCCACTCCTCCCCAAATCCATTCTCTGCCCTATGAACAGCACCCAGGCTCCCTTGCCAGTTGGCTTCTGGTTGAGTTGGGTCAATGTGAGGTGTATGTCAGGTTACTTCTTCCCTACTTCCTCCCTACTTTGGGCTGCATTTCTGGCAAAAGCTGTGTCCCTGCCCAGCTACACCTCCTCTTGGGTGTCTTCCTCTTGCAAGGCTCTAACTCTCTCTGGATTCCAATGAACCACTGTTTCCCTCCGCTCCTTCTTCAGGTCTCTAGGTGTCTCAGTATTCCTTATCAGTTCCCTTAACCTTGACCACAATTCCTCAATCAGTCCTTTCATTAGTCTCTTGAGATATTTTGTTTCTGTCATCTGAGATATTTCGCTTTCTGCCAAGATTCTAACTGATCATCATATTAGATGATATGAGAAAAGAGTAATGAAAGCAAATTAAGGGGATCAGGAGTTGGAGTGGACAAAGTAAGCCTCATTGAGAAAGGTGACATTTGAATTTGACATCTGACTTGAAGGAGTCTATGCATTGCCCATATTTATTTTAATTTTTATTAATTTCCCCTTAGGCTCACATTCCTAATCTAATTTCGAGCTTTTCTCTCCACAGATAAATGCTTTTATTATGTGTTCTTCTACATACATATATATATATATATATATACATATATATATTTACATATAAAATATATATATCTGTATATATGCTTATATAAAATATACATTGTGTATTATGTGATATATATCACATATATGTGTATATATAATTAGTTATTATACATATATAATGTGTCTATATATGTGTGTGATATATCTCACAAATGTGTACATGTGTATAACACACATATATAATGCATAATGTATATTTATAAATACATATATACACATGTATACACACTCATGTATATGTCCATAAATAGTATGGTATTTGTAATTTGCATAGATGGCATTATGTTACATCTCACTTAGCTTAATTTATAACTCAAACTTATGTTTTTGGAATTTATTCATGATAGATAGGTTTTGCTAATTATGTTAACTTGTGTTCTATCACTGTCATATAACATTTTATTTGTCTCTTCTTCAAGATGACATTTAAATTATTTTCACCTCTTTATTACTGTAAAGAATTTTTTTTTTTTTTTTTTTTTTTTTTTGCGGTACGCAGGCCTCTCACTGTTGTGGTCTCTCCCGTTGCGGAGCACAGGCTCTGGAACGCAGGCTCAGTGGTCATGGCTCACGGGCCCAGCCGCTCCGCAGCATGTGGAATCTTCCCGGACCGGGGCACAAACCCGTGTCCCCTGCATTGGCAGGCGGACTCTCAACCACTGCGCCACCAGGGAAGCCCATGTAAAGAATTCTGGCAAACATTCTTGAACATATCTTTTTGCATATCTGAGTAAGATTTCACATTCTCAATAGATACGAAGCTCTTAACTGGAGTAGGGCTTTCATTAAAAAAGACAACTTCAGGAAATAGATAAAATTAACAAAGAAAATTAATCAAATCCCATTTTGGTGGATTCTAGGGGAGCAAGAATGGCATTCTTCATTCATTTTTTCACTTTAAAATTCAACATGCTGTTTCACAGAAAAAATTCCTCAAATATCAAGTCACCCAGCCAAAACATCCTGAAGCATAAGGTGTAAACTCAACAAAAAGATTCTGAAACAGAAAAAATTCCTCAAATATCAAGTCACCCAGCCAAAACATCCTGAAGCATAAGATGTAAACTCAACAAAAAGATTCTGAAATTTTTGTCTATCATATAACTGAAAGGAAATATGTTTGAGATTAAATGTATTCAGGGAGCTGCAGATTATTTTAAAATAGGTAATATGGATCATAAATTCATCATTACCAGAGACCTCCAAGTTGTATGAAAACAATAAATCCTGGAGGAATCCTGCAGTAAGTTTTTTCTTTCTTCTCTTTTGAATCTCATGATATGTTTCAATCTACAGCAGAATGCTTATTGCGATCACCTACTTAAGTGTTTTAAACTATCTTTAACATTGGCATTTGGAAGGGAAGTAAGTCATTGGGTTGTCAGCCCAGTGATGCTTGAGTAATGACAATGATTTAGGCAAACACAAATCATGCTTCTTATTGGACTATCTGATATCTAAAAAATAAACATGAAGCTAAATAATATTTCATGATGTTAATTTGTTGTTTTTCTTCCTATCTTCCCCTCCCCTCCCCCACCTCCATCTCAAGCAGTTTGCCAACTTATGTCTTCTTTGCACCTGGAGCACAGCCAAAACCATTCAGGAGACTATGCTGCTTACTACTCTAGAACAACTTTTAAGAGGATTAGTGGTTATCTGAAAAAATATGGTAGAGTTGGAGTGCAAAAAAGGAGGGGTGAGATATAAGAGTCTGATGGCTCTTCAGACCAAACATGTCTGGTGCCCTTTGGTTCAATGCCAACAGAAAGTAACCTGACTTAAGAGAGGAGTCATTGGGTATGTGTTAGGGCAGGTAGGACCGTAGGCAACTTTGGCAAAATGCCTATGCCCCCAGTAGTGGCACAGAAATGGCAGGGAACTGAGGTATGTGAAGGTCTTTAGGAGTTAATTTAACCAATGATGGAGCAGGGTAACCAAGGATGGGGTGAGTAACAAGAAGACTGGGGCAGAGTGACCAAGGACCTATGGATAACCAATGGCTGAATGGACTCCCTGCACCCCAGCCACCTAAGCATTGCAAATATCACAGATCTGTGGATAAATGAGAGTGAAGGACACCGTGCAACATTAAGGTTATAGTCTGAGCTTTGTTCCTCTCTCCCCCGGCCAGTCAGACAAAAGAGGCAACTGAAATTAAAAAAATTAAGTGGAGCATTAGAAAAGAAAGAATATTATATTTCTTATACTTCTGAGTTTGGAGAGTATGACTTATTCATACTTGATGACAGTAACCATGGTGTTGATAGTCCTCAAGAGTCTGAGTTATGTGATGGAAGGTCCAGAGCTTCACTGAACGTGAAGACCCCAAGCAATCTCCAAAGAGGTGCTACAGTGGGCAGTTGCCACTTCTACCCGTTAGAATACAACTGGAGGAATGTAGACTAAAAATGCAATGAGTATTGATTATGTGAATGACACAGAAAACCAGGAACTCCCTACAACTCTGCAATGTTTGAAGGCTGGGGCCAAGGCTTTACTCTATGTGACCTGCACTCAATACTGTTACTCTCATTCTCACATCTCTCCAGACTCTTTGGCCAGTAATTCTCCTAAACATTCTGAGCTTTGTACTTGCTTCTCCGGGCTGTAGGTCTGAGTTTTGCTTCCTCCAGTACTCTGAGGTCAGCAATTGTACGTAATTTCTGAAGACCAGGGAGGTGAAGTTGTCATTCAACTTTTCCTTTCTGAGTTCTCCCCTTTCTCCTTTAAGAAACACTTTGCATTCTGAACCCTCTCTATCTTGCCAGAAGGCATTAACAAATTTCCCCCTCTGGAACTCTGTCACAAAACGTGGCTCCTATTCCCCTCTCACAATCAGCTTATTGTCTCTTCCTAAGGCTGATATGAATGCACAAAGACACACTTCTAATAACAACGATGGTAGCAGTGTCCTATGGTACAGTTTTTCCTGAATGAAGTGTCTGTGCATGATTTATAATGAACAGTAACGTTACTTTTCCTCTTGGATCAGTCCTGTTGTTTTTTTTCCACCCACTGTCATCATATATGTCAAATTGTTAGTACTCGACTCTCGTTTACTTGTGAACTCTTACCAGCTTTTGTTTTTTTTATGCCATTCCATGGAGGCAGATCCTGACAGATTTTCCAAATACCACTCAATTAGCTCATTTTATCTTTCTTCCACTAATCAATAACCTACACAATCTCTTCACCTTAAGCACTCATCATATAGAAACACATGGTTAATAACATTGGCCATCTGAAAACAAAGCAGCAAATACAGCTTTATTTCTCATTGAGAAAAGAAAATATATTGCCTAGAGACACAGAAATAGCGACAATGAAATGGAGTCAAGAAAGGGCTGAATGCAATTATGAAGTTTTGTAGAAGGATGGGGAAGATGATGCAAAGAGAAAACCAAAACTTGGCCTTCTCTCCCTCCCCCTTTGTAGCTACAATCTCCCACTGGACGCCATCTATCATGTGACTTTATTCTAGAAGGTTTTACTGGTAGAAACAAATACCAGGAGTTGTCCAGATCATCATTCCTCTTTATAAAATTACTTCCTTAGTGCTTTTTTCTGAGTTTGGCCCAAACCAGTTGGCCAGAACAGTTCCACTGTGACTTATTTTTGTCCAGTAACTTCTCTTTCTTTCCACTTTCTGTGGTTTAATATCACTGCTTACTCAGTAAATAATTTATTTAGTAGATAATGTTGATATTTCAGAAAAGTGTTTGCACTTTTCCAGTATTTATCGGCTTTAGGATAGTAGCAGAAAGTGCAGGGTTTTTATTAATGAACCAGAGAATTTAAAATACCAAAACCAGCTGTATCATTAAAACTTCAGGGTTCTTATTTCCTTGAGTTTGATTTGACTCCACATTATTTTCCACCTCTGGGCAGTAGGAAGGTAATATATGTGCTCTGATGAGTGAGCAGTGGAACCCAGTGGGAGGCAGAATGTGATAGCAACACGAGTGACAGAAGGTTAGTGATAGTCTCTTCTGCTAAAAGACAGAGCAAAGCAAGTGGCAGATGTCTACAATTAATTCCAAAACTTTTATACAAGCTAGAATTGAATTTTAAATCTCTTGCTCAGAAGAGTCAACAACAGCGTGACGTTCATCCATAATTCATCATTTTTAAAATGTCTTACAGCATGTCCAAGGGAGCACCAGTTTAGAAATAAAGAAGTATTGATTCTCATCCTACCTCTAGTATCTACTTACTGTGACTTTAAGTTTTCTATCCTTCAGTTTCCTGATATTTAAAGAAGAGTTGCTTACTATTTTATGAGACTAATGCTTACAATTTGAGTTAATTGTAGGGCAGTTAGCGATTTTAATATGTTTATAAGTAATTTGTACTTTTAATCTATTAGTACTTTCAAAAATGAAAAATTGCTGGGCATTTTTCTACAAGCATGTGTATTTTTTTCTCATCTCACATATGAGTCTAACATTTTCCCACCTAGTCAATTTGTGAAAATTCACAGTTAACAAATATTTAAAATTATGATATGGTCAGTGAAGGTGTTTTATTTGCAGAGGCACAATTGCACCTTATCACTTGTAGAAGATATACACTGATTGTTAAATAGCAGTTATATTCATTGATAGAAGTTAATGAATTAGTACCACCTGACAAGTGCTATTGAAAATGAAGGAACGAGATACAAATAGAACAGGAAACATAATTTTTCTTTCAAAAGAATATAATCCACATATTTTTGGCAGAATTTCCTCTTTCTATAATAAATTTGGTTTGTGCTAAACAAATGTACCTAGATGATGTTTATTATTATTATTTTTTTAATTTATTTTTTTTTTTTTGCGGTATGCGGGCCTCTCACTGTTGTGGCCTCTCCCGCTGCGGAGCACAGGCTCCGGACGAGCAGGCCCAGCGGCCATGACTCACGGGCCTAGACACTCTGCGGCATGTGGGATCTTCCCGGACCGGGGCACGAACCCATGTCCCCTGCATCGGCAGGCGGACTCTCAACCACTGCGCCACCAGGGAAGCCCCTATGATGTTTATTTTTGCTTCACAGACATAAGATCTCTGATTGGCTAATCAGTTCTGCCCAAGACCTGATGCAATACTGGAACTTCAAGTTGTTTGTTACAATGGTCTAGAGAAGGTTGTATCCTAGTGATTATATATATATATATATTTCCTTGCCATTATATATATTATATATATATTCACACACATATCTTACCATTATTTATTTAGTGGTAGGTTTGATGTGTTTGAAGACAATTTCAAGATGCAAATTTAAATACATATTCATGATCCTTGCTATAGAATCAATAAGCTCCCCCCTTTTTAATAAATGGATGTTTCCCTTTTACCATGAATGAATAAAATCTGTTGGTATCTGTATTAGATACGATTGGATTCTACTATTTATGGCAGAAAATAAAACAAATAATAGCAACTAGAAAGATATAAGTTAACTTCCATCTCACATAAAGTAAGTCTAGAGGGAGATAGTATAGGTTTTGTGGAAACTTTCAAAACATCAGAAACTCAGGGACCTTGTAGTTCCCTGAACTCCATTTTCTTTGGTGTGATCCTCATCCTTATGTTCCAATATGCCTGCTAGAGCTCCAGGCATCTGTATCTTCACTCCAGGAAGCAAGATGAAGGAAAGAAAGGAGGATTCAGCCATTCTCTTGTAGGAGATTACCTAGAAGTCTGCACTCAACTTTTCTGCAACAATCCCATTGATTAGAACTTAGTCCCATAATCATATCTAGCTGCAAGTGTAGTGGGTACCAATGTGCCAAGGTTAAAAATAAGGATTCTGTTACTAACAAGAAAGGGAGATAATAGATATTGGGAAGCCACTAGCAATCACAGCTACCATGCTACTGGGCATGTTTCCAAATGAAGCCATGTTAAAAAAAAATATATATATATATATATATACACACACACATATATATACGGAGAAATATATATATGAAGAAACAGATCCTTCTGAGATACTCATTAACCCTACATCAACAATATATTTGCACAAATATTCATTGATATGTCCCCTTAAATATTCAGTTCATAAATTTGTTTCTCAGTTGAAAATAATGTGCCTAATATCTGGGCTCATTTACATAAGTAACTTTTGGAGGTAAAGATTCTCTTTGTGCAGAATATAGACAACCACATCTAAGTCATAAAATTTGTCATCTCTAAAAAATTCAGCCAATACAAAGGGTATAAGGAAAATGGTACAGATTAACCTGAATGGAAAAAAATGAATCAATTCCTTACTGTATATTACTTTATAGGTATTATTATTTTATGGTCCAACTTGGAGTTAAATCCGTGAATGTACACTCATTGTCCTGACCTCAGATTCAGAGTCCACTGATAATTGTTGAGAGTCCATGCATTAGAAACTTAGCAAAATGCTCTTAACTATGAGTTCTTAATTTAAGTCACACAATTCTGGAAGGTGCTACTAGACTGTATGGCTAGTGTGTAAACCACAGCTGAGAGAACTTGGCTGCACTGGCCAAGGTGACACATCTGAGCAGAAAGCTTGAGTACGAATCAGACCCTCTAACACCATGTACTTTTTTTTGGTCAAACTGTTGCTCCAGTAATTAACTGACTCTAATGTTGAGCATCTAAAGAAGAGATATGCATACAAATCTCATAGCTCCAAACTACAAGAGACAGTATGATGAATGTCTTAAATCTTACAATAGTTGATGTACAATGAGCTGCCTTTATACTTTAACAAACATAGCATCCTTGAGGCATGAGTGGATATAACCCTGGTTGCAAATGCTGAAAGGCTGGAGGAGAGGAAAGTAATTTACAATAGAGACTTGAAATAATAAAGAATAAAAATACATTATTCAGTACTTCTCATTCAAGGATCCTAGAAAGCTGTATAAGCCCATAGAGCAGGGGTAAACAAACTTTGTAAAGAGTCAGATAGTAAACATTTTAGGGTTTGCAAGCCTACATAGTCTTGGTGGCATATTCTTGGTTTGCTTTGTTTGCAATCCTTTAAAAATGTAAAAGAGATTTAGTCCAGCTAAAGCTGGACTTGACTGTAGTTTGCCAATTCCTGCATAGCGAAGTCATTATTTTTATGTTCAAAACAATTGCAAAAATCAAACTTCTGGGCTTAGGTGAAAAGGTTGATTAGAAAGTTAATGCTCTCCACCTAACCCATGGTAAAATGAAATTATGAATCATAAAATTGATATCAAGAGTGGCAAGAGACCACTTGCTTCTGTATTATTGGGTCCCAAGACTGGAACCTTTACCTGATGTTCTAGTGCAATCACAGCAGCCATCTTCTGAACCGTCCACTCTCGCCTGGCTCTACTCCTGTACATAAACAGTCTTACTCTCCTGCTCTGCATAACGAGAGATGCAGACTTGGAAAATTCAACTACTTCATCAAGGTGACAGAGATTGTCTGCAAATGGGGAACGTAATAGAGAATTAAAGAGAAGCAATCATGTGGCTTTCATTATTCTTCCTACTCAGAATCTACCTTCTTAGAGTAAGTAGTACATGATTTTCTTAGTAAACAGGAATAATTGTGAAAGGTGTATTTGACTTGCTAAAGATGGTACTGAACTCTCTCAATGTATGAGTATGCATATTTCCCGATCTTTTCTCAATGAGTGATCCACTACAGCAAACAGGTGCTATGGAGCTATCTGATTTACATACTGAATGCCTTACACCAGGGGTCCCCAACCCCCGGGCCATGGACTGGTCCCAGTCCGTGGCCTGTTAGGAACCGGGCCACACAGCAGGAGGTGAGTGGCAGTTGAGTGAGTGAAGCTTCATCTGTATTTACAGCCGCTCCCCATCGCTCACATTACCGCCTGAGCTCCGCCTCCTGTCAGATCGGCAGCGGCATTAGATTCTCATAGGAGCGTGAACCCTACTGTGAACTGCGCATGCAAGGGGTCTAGGTTGCACGCTCCTTATGAGAATCTAATGCCTGATGATCTGAGGTGGAGCTGAGGCAGTGATGCTAGCGCTGGGGAGCGGGTGCAAATACAGATTATCATTAGCAGAGAGGTTTGCCTGCACAGAGACCATAATAAATCAATTGCTTGCAGGCTCATATCAAAACCCTATCAGTGAGTAGCAAGTGACAATTAAGCTGCATCTTACAGAGTAGACTGGACATAAGCAACACACTTATGGGTGTCACTGTCTCCCATCACCCCCAGATGGGACCATCTAGTTGCAGGAAAACAAGCTCAGCAATGAAAACAAGCAATGATTCTTCATTATGGTGAGTTGTATAATTATTTCATTATATATTACAATATAATAATAATAAAGTGCACAATGAATGTAATGTGCTTGAATCATACCAAAGCCACCCCCCGCACCGCAGTCTGTGGAAGAACTGTCTTCCACAAAACTAGCCCCTGGTGCCAAAAAGGCTGGGGCCTGCTGCCTTAAACTGTCCGGATGAAGATAACGCAGTGACTGTATCTTCTGTTTTCCTTTATTTAATTTACTGAGAAATCAATAACTTAAGTGGTATTCACATTTTCAGGCTTATAAAACTTCAAAAAGACGTTACTTACTTTCAGATTAGGTGTTGACTAAACTATATGCTCTCTGAAGCCTCAAAATTTTGATCATTCAGTGAGAGTATATTTCTTGGTAACTCTTTAAAAGCTTTTACTGAGAGCATGACTGTAACAAAAAATCAAGTGGATTATGGGCTTTCATCAGTTCCCAAAGGTAACTGTTCGACTGTAATGCAAAGTTACTGTAATTATTGCTAAATTCACTGTGGCTGGCATCACCACAGAGCTCCCACCACTAGAAAATTACATATGCATTTCATCGAAAAGCTCCTAACTATGGACATTATTTTTACTACTTTTGAACCGTAGCGATTCTGGTGCATGGTAATTAGCAGTGAATGTAAAAACCCAATTATGAAGTAATTATACTTCTTATGGTCACTCTATCATCTCAACTGTGCATTCTGCTTTCTGGCTGTTTGACTTCAAGCCAACCACACCAAGCAAGACTGAAGCAATAATAAAATCAGAAACATAAGGCCATTAAATGTATTTTTTCCTCTTTATTCTAATTTGTCTTTAATTCAAATGAGAAAACCCAAAGAGCTAATTAACTAGTCCTAGAGGTAAATGCCAAGATCTTTAAAGTGGATGGTTCATGGGCTTTTATTCCCTCCTGGAAGCCAACTGCTTAGCTTCAGAAAATAGGTAGCAGGCATACAAAGCATAAATCTGACCATTTATAAAGGACAAAGCAGCAGGAAGCTTATTGATATTCTTCTCTTTTTATTTTCTTCAAGCTGTAGGCTTGACAGCTAGTTTTTCTGATAATTGATTGCTTGTACAAAAGATGAAACATATTCAGCTGTTGATGGAGAAGAAAAGTGATAAAATATGAAAGGCTGTACTTTTATGCTGATATTGAATGAAATCCATAGCAATGAGTTTCAGTCTGATTATTAAATTATATGTGTTGATTTTATACCTGCATAAAATACTCATTTGTTTTAGATTACTATTTCATTTCAAAAGGGTGGCCTTGGGAGGAGTGACCTCCTGGACAAATGAGCTAAGAGTGGAAGCCATATACATGACATGGTCAAGGTAATTCAAGAGGACAAAGCCATATCTTCATATTAGATGGGCAGGTATTCATTCTCTTATTCATGCTAAGGCCCCACACAGAAAATACAGCCATAAATACTTCTATTATCCTGCATGTCCATACAGTTCCTTAAAACAGAAGGGTAGAAAGCATTCTAGCAAATATGCCATCTACCCAGGGCAATGTGAGACCACAAAATGGAATTCAGGTACACTTTTCTTATGATAACACAGATTTTGCCTAACTGATTCCTTTATCTACCTCCCTTCTCTCCAATGTATTCTAATTATAGATCTAATCATCCCAGATCCTTTCCATATTCCTTCCCTGGCATTCAAAGCCTTCTCCAGTCTGACCACTGTCTTCTAGAGGGAGTGTGTATACTGGGAAAAACACTGAGCAGAAGTTCTTGGTTTCAGTCCCAGCACAGTCTCTGATAACTCTGAGACATTCAGGGAATCCATTAATTTCTCTTGCACTTAGTTTCTTCATTTGCAAAATAATCTTAATGAGCATTATGATCATTTAAAGTTCAAACATTCTGAATCTGCTTATCAAGATGTACCCCATGCTATAAGCCATCACCTGAAGACATGTTCTTTGAGCATACTATGTGCTCACAGGACCCCCAGCAGACTCCAACCCAAGGATCACTTGAGATCTTTCCCCCTTTAAGTCTGCTTTGCAAATCCTACCTTCCCTACCCACATTTCCCAACACTAGTCTTCTCTGATTCCCTTGTCAGGATTAATTTCTCCTTCACCCATATTCACCTTTCAACCAAGTTATTTTTAGATTACAGTTCATGGGCTTTAGTAAATTATGAGGTCAGGAAGAAAGGACACTATACTTATATATTTGTGATCCTAAGCCACTCCATACAATGTTTAACAATTAATATAATCTCAAGTAAAGTTAGTTGACTAAAATTGGACTCTGTGTTATGCATTAGTCAAAAAATTTGTATTACATTTTAAAAGCTATTGTTTTGAGTGAGATTTTTCTTTGTTTTGGTTTCCTAGTGAAACCTAATGAGAAAAAATTTAGTTGGAACCACTAGCCCTAAAATCAAATATAGTCATTTTATCACTACTTAAGTCAGAAATAAATAAAGCTATTCTGTCTTCTATTTTGTGTGTGTGTGTGTGTGTGTGTGTGTGTGGTACGCGGGCCTCTCACTGTTGTGGCCTCTCCCATTGCGGAGCACAGGCTCCGGACGCGCAGGCCCAGCGGCCATGGCTCACGGGCCCAGCCACTCCATGGCATGTGGGATCCTCCCAGACCGGGGCACGACCCGTGTCCCCTGCATCGGCAGGCGGACTCTTAACCACTGCGCCACCAGGGAAGCCCCCGTCTTCTATTTATTCACTTCCAGCCACTTGTGATTATTCTCTGGTGAGTACTCTATATTTGAATACTTCAAAGCTCAGTGTGCCCATCTTAAGTGCTGCAACCACTGACGTATGAGCTATGGGGGAGGACAGAGGATAAAGATTTGTCTGATATTGCCTTTGCATCTGCGGTTTTTCAATTTCAATCAGTTATTTATATGCTTCATTATAATTGGTAAAGAGGATTAACCAACCAAATTGGCACTGCATTTTCTGTCCTGCCACTACTGAAGTACATGAGTGCACACACACATACACACATACCCACATTTACACCCACATCAACACCCACACACACTTTTATGTGTTGCACACAGAGACCAAACATGTTTTTCCATACTTTAAGACATACTGAGAAAGCAGAGGACAGACTAACAAATGAATTTGCAAATTTATGCCCTTGGAAAAATGTAACATAATTTCCTGCCCTAGCACTGAGTTCTGAAGTTCAGTTGTTAACAAAAGTCATGGTCATGGCAATGGTGCACCACAGAACCTTTGTGCTCTGATAATCACCTGACCTGGAACATTATGCATTCCCCTCTCTACATCCCCAAACATACTCAGCAGATCCAGGGAGAACCTTTGCTATAGACTGAATGTGTCCCTCCAAAATTCATATGTAGTAATCTTACCCCCCAAAGTAGTGGTAATAGGAGGTGAGGTCTTTGGGACCTTAGGACATGAGGGCAGAGCTCTCATAATTGGAACAAATACCTTCATTTGAAAGAAACTCCACAGAGCTCCCTCATCCCTTCTGCCATGTGAGGATATAGCAAAAAGACAGCTGTCTGTGAAGTAGTCCTCATGAGACCTCATCTGCCAGCACTTTGATCTTGGACTTCCGAGCCTCCAGAAATAAATGACTATAGTTTACAAGCCACCCAGTTTACTGTATTTTTGTTACAGTAACTTGAACAGACCATGACAACCCAAATTATTCAGTGATGAGTGAATTAAGAAGAAACTAACAAAAAATTGACACAAAGATACTTTAAGATAGAGATGATGGATATGGCAGCAAAATTTGGTAACAAAAAAAAGTATTTACCAAAAAAAAAATCAACAAAGCAGATGAAAATTATGATCATATATTTCACCATAAATTGTATTAGAAACTTATACATTAATTCCTTAATGAAAGAGGGCCTTAAGCAAAAAATAAAAGAACTCAGAAAAGAAATGACAAAAACTACAAGAGGATTAGAAATATAGTCTGACAGATTTAAGAAAAGAAGAAGAAAAAATTGTAACAGAAATGAAGGCAAAATTAGAAGGAAAGCAAAGAGTTGGAAAATATCCAGAAAACAAAGCAAGGGGCAAAAAGGTAGAAATGGAAAAAAAAATGAGGTGAATAAAATGGAAATAGAGAGCTTAAAGGAATTAGAAAGAAAATAATGTAGAAGACAGCAAGAGATCCAACATATACGTAATTGTATTTCCCAAAGTAGAAGAACAAAAGAATAAAAACAGAGCCAATTTAAAAGATGTACTTCAAGCCAAGTTCTCTGATGTGAGACTGTAAGAGTGAGGTGCCAGAGAACACTGAGCCAAAATGGTTGAAGGGGAGGAAAAAATCCTTTTTCCTCTACCCTTCTACGTTCTAGGCTGGGGACCCTGTAACAGACAAACTAACAAGAGAAAAACAGACAGAAAGGTATTAACATGTATATCTCATATATATACATATGGGAAAACCCAGAGAATGAGTAACTCAAAGATGTGGCTTAGAATTGGGGTTTAAATACCATCTCAGCAAAAACAAAGAAAGAAGGGTGTGGAGGAGGCAAGTTAGGGGAAGGTGACCAGGGAAAGCACGGTAAACCAGAATAAGGCTTATTATGCAGATTTAAGTCCTTGCCTTCACCACTGACACGAGTCTCTTGTAATTTAAAGTCATCCTTCTCTTCCTGGTACAGAGAGAGGGACACTCTTACAAAAGGAGAACGTAAATTTATAAATGTAAATTTCCCTTACAAAAATGGTAACCTACTCTGTTTTCAGAGCTTCTCTTGTGTCTGCACTTTTTCAAAATAATCAGCTCAAAGTAATCCTTATGCCAAAGAGGCATATTCTGGTTTCCTACAGTCATATTTTGGGGTGGCGTATTCTGACCTCCTACATGGTCAACACTGAAACATATCCTACCCAGTAAAGTTACTAAACTTCAATTTTTTAAAAAAATTGGCTAGCCAGCCTTGTTTGGAAATATTCTAAATATTTATTTTGGTGGTGGTTACTCAAGTATGTTCATTTAGAAATAATTCATCAAGGTGTACACATATGATTAATAACACTTTTCTGTAAATACGTTATACTTAAAATAGTTAAAAATCAATATGAACCAAATAACATAGCATCAATATATATAGGAAAAGTCAGAGTAAATGTAAAGAGAAATAGAAATAAATATTACTGAGACTTTAATTTTACTCTCTCAGAACATGACAAAGCAAATGGACAAACATAAGTAAATACATAGATGATCTAAATAACATAATTAATAAAGTATATATAAATATTATATTTCAATTCTGCCAAAAATAGAGAATACATCTTCCTTTGAAGTGCTCATGAAACTTTCAGGGACATTGGCTACATATTGGCTTCAAAAAAAAAATCTATAAATTTCAGAAAGTAAAAATGACCCAGGATACAGGCAGCACTTTCTGACCTCACTGCAATTAAATTTTTCAAAAACAGTAACATTAAAACACCTTTTAAAAATAACTCTAGGTAAAAAAGAAATAAAAAAGAAAAATAAAGGTGATCTAAAAGAACTTACAATGAAAACACTGCATATCTAAACTGATGACATACTAAAGCAGAGTTCAGAAGAAAATTACAGAAGCATATTATAGACATAAAAACAAACTATTGTAAA
Organism: Hyperoodon ampullatus; assembly: GCF_949752795.1. Taxonomy (NCBI): domain Eukaryota; kingdom Metazoa; phylum Chordata; class Mammalia; order Artiodactyla; family Ziphiidae; genus Hyperoodon; species Hyperoodon ampullatus. Next base: position 18,812,169 of record NC_136918.1, read on the forward strand.
TAGATATATATACACACATACCAATAAATAAGAAGGAATAAAACAAATTTAGCAAGCAATTCAAGAATTTGGAAAAAAGAACAATAAGTAAAATAAAAGTAAGAAAATTTTTCAAAAGATAAATAAAATTAAAAAGTAAATCACAAAATTGTTTCACAAAAGATAAAAATAACAAGATATATAAGTTATTAGCTAACCTAACATAAGAAAAATGAAAAAAATATGCTTCCCATTAATAACCAGTTAGAGAGGAAATTTAAAAACCAAGAGAAAGTTATTTGGTCTAATCCATGGAAATAAGGTTCACAAAATTTGGCTTAAATAGACAATATTCTAAGAAAAAACAATTTACTAAAACTGATTCCAGAATATATATAAAATCTAAACAAATTTCCATAGAAGAAATAAAGTTAAGCCACTAACTTTCCCCACAAAAACACAAGACGCAGATAGTTTAACCAAAGTTTTAAATAATAGATAAATCCATGTTGTTGCATAGAAAAAGAAGGAAAAATTCCCAATTATTTTTGAGAAAACAAGATTGAAGTCAAAACTAGAAAAGACTGAAAAAGGAAAGAAGAAGGAAGGAAGGAGAAAAGGATGGAAAGAAGGGAGAAAGGAAGAAAGAAATTCAGCCCACTAATGAATAAAATGAAAAAAGTCCTAAATAAAATTTTACAAACTGGAATCCATCAGCTCAGTAAAGAAAAATATATTATGTGCAAAAGAAGTTTATCACATAAATGCAAGAATGTTTTAACATTAAGAAATTTATTAATATAATTCTCCATATTATTACATCTAAGGACAAAATCATATAAAAATCTCCATAGGCACCGAAAAGACATTTTAAAATAAAAGTTTACAGCCATTCCTGATGAAAATGGATTATGGAATATGAATAGAGTAATATAAATGATATGAATAAATATGAGCAGATAAAATAAGTCTGTCTTTACTCAAGTCAGGTACATCCTCAATCACCACTATTATTTGTGTGACTGTCCTGAAAGTACCACACAATGCAATTAGACAAAGGAAAGAAGTTAGAGGTATAAACACTGGAGAGGAGAAGGAACTATCAACTATTTACTGATGATATGATTGAATTCTTAGAAATCCCAAGAGAATTGATTGGAAAATTCCCATAAACATAAGAGAATTTCATAAGGAAGCATAGTACATAAACAAAATACAAAAATCAGCAGCTTTTTAAAATTGTTTAAAGAAAGCAAGACAATAGGCTCCAAATGGAGTGACTTGTGCTCAGCCCACATCACCAAACTGTAATTTAATACCTAACCTAATTGCAGTTTCAATCTCGCCCAGGGAATGCAATCTTAACCAGACAGTCTAGAATTTCCTGGTTGGCAGTACTGAGGTAATCTGCCTGATAGACCCCTTCCACCTCCCAAAGAAAGATGAGATAATTCACTTTTTTCCTTGTCCCTGCCTCCTTCTGTCTATAAAAACTTTCTTTTTCTGCAGCTCTTTGGAGCTCCTTTCTACCTGCTAGATGGGATGCTGCCTGCTTCATGAGTCATTGAATAAAACCAAATTAGATCTTCAGGTTTACTCAGCTGAATTTTGTTTTTTTAACAACATAATCAACTGCCACTTAGGAGATATAATGAAAGAAAAGACCTCACTAAAATAACAAAAATAACAAAATGCTTAGGAATAAACTTGATAAGAAATGTGTGAGTCATGAGAAGGAAACTTTAAAATACTTATGAAGCATATATACAAAAGTGATTCAAATAAGTGGAAAGGCATGCTCTATTCTTGGATAAGAAGAATCAATATCATAAATGTCAATTCTCTGTAATTTATAAACTTAGCAAAATCCCAATAAAACACTAATATTTTCAACTACTTAAGGTGATGTTAAAGTTTATATGGAAAAATAAACATTTACTTAATAATTATCAATTTAAATATATTCTTTGGGAATACTTGAATATCTGTAAAATTATATTCATGCAGTGTTGTCTGTAAAATCAAAAAAGCATAAACGAGTGCCCGTAATAGGGGGATTGGTTGAATAAAGTAAGTATATCCATACAATGAATTTCTAGGCAGCTGTAAAAAAAAATTCTGAGTCCTAAGAATTTCTCTGAAAAAAGAAAATTAATGCAGGAGAAATAGCATTACCATGTCAGACAATTAAAACATCTTATATTGCCTCAATAAATAGTATGGCAATCATACTTGAATAAACAGAAAGACAAATTAAACAAATAGAATGTCCAAAAATGGACCTGCATAAAGAGAATTAGGTGTTTTATTCACATTAGGGCTCATTCTTGTTGTACATTCTATGGGTTTGTACAAATGTATAATAACATATATTTATCTTCATAGTATCATACAGAGAATTTTCACTGCCCTAGAAATCCTCTGTGCTCCTCCCTTAACTCCTGGCAATCACTGATCTTTTAATTGCCTCCACAGTTTTGCTTTTTCCAGGATGTTCATAGTTGGAATCATACAATATGATTGGCTTCTTTCACTTAGTATTATGCATTTAAATTTTCTCCATGTGTTTTCATGGCTTGAAAGCTCATTTCTTTCTAGCACTGAATAATATTCCATTGTCTGGATATACCACTTTCTGAAGTACATCTTGGTTGCTTTCAAGTTTTGATAGTCATAAATAAAGCTACTGCAAATATTTGTGTGTAGGTTTTTATATGGACATAAATTTCCAACTCGCCTGGGTAAACACCAGGAAGCACAATTGCTGGATTACATGGTAAGAAAATATTTAGTTCTCTAAGAAATTGCCAAACTGTCTTCCAAAGTGGCTGTTTCATTTTGCATTCCCACCAGCAATGACTGAGAGTTCCCACTGCTCCATATCCTTGCCAGCATTTGGTGTTGTCAGCATTCTGGATTTTGGGCCATTCTAGTAAGTGTATAGTGTATATCACTATTGCTTTACTTTTCATTTCCCTGATGACATGTGACGTGGGGCATCTTTTCATATGCTTATTTGCCATCTGTGTACCTTCTTTGGTGAGGTGTCTGTTAAGGTCTTTGGCCCATTTTTAAATCAGGTTGTTTATTTTCTTATTGTTGAGTTTTAAGAGCTCTTTGTGTATTTTGGATAAGAATCCTTTATCAAATGGGTCCTTTAAAGATATTTTTTCCCAGTCTGTGGTTTGTCTTTTCATTCTCTTGGCCTTTATTTTCCCCATAGAGCAGAAATTTATAATTTTAATGAAGTCCAGTATATCAGTACTTTCTTTCATGGATCCTGCCTTTCATGTTGTATCTAACTCATCTCCACATTCAAGGTCATCTAGGTTTTCTCTTATGTTATGTTCTAGAAGTTTTTTTTTTTTTTTTTGCTGTACGTGGGCCTCTCACTGTTGTGGCCTCTCCCATTGCGGAGCACAGGCTCCGGACGCGCAGGCTCAACGGCCATGGCTCACGGGCCCAACCGCTCCGCGGCATGTGGGATCCTCCCAGACCGGGGCACGAACCCGTGTCCCCTGCATCGGCAGGCGGACTCTCAACCACTGCGCCACCAGGGAAGCCCTGTTCTAGAAGTTTTATAGTTTTGCATTTTACATTTAGGTCTATGATCCATTTTGAGTAAATTTTTGTGAAGGGTATAAGGTCTGTGTCTAGATTCATTTTTTTGTTGCTGTTGTGCAAATGGATGTCCAGTTCTAGCATCATTTGTTGAAAAGACAATTATTATTGCCTTTGCTCCTTTGTCAGAGACCAGTTGACTATAAATATGTGGGTCAATTTCTGGATTCTCTCATCAAATTCTGAAATTCTCTCAAATCAAATTCTCTTGATTTGCCTATTCTTTCACCAATACCACAGTGTTCTGATTATGGAAGGTTTTTAAAAATTCATACAATAATCGAAACTATTGAATTGGTTCAAAATTTAGAAGAGCATTGTAAAAATTATATGTGAGAAGATAATGAAATGCTTACCATGATTATGTGTTTCACTTATTTAGCAAATATTTACTAAGCATCTACTCTGTATTACTCTGTATTATATTAGATGTTAGAGAAATAGTGAGTAACACAATAGATATGATTCCTGCCCTCATGAAGTTCCCAGTTAAATGAAATATAGTTCATTTACATGTATTATATTTATACCCACTTTTTTCTAATAGGCGTACATAATTTTATGGAATTGAATTATCCTCAAAATAAGCATAATGATTGAGAAAAATCAATGGGGTTATGTAGCTAGGAAGAAATGTTGTGTAGCCTTACCAGTTATAATAAGAAAAATAGCATTAATTCTATTCCAACAATTCCTTGAGACCTCTGTGTTAAAGATCAAGCTTTAGATTGAGACGAGGGGAAGATGGCGGAAGAGTAAGACGCGGAGATCACCTTCCTCCCCACAGATACACCAGAAATATATCTACATGTGGAACAGCTCCTACAGAACACCTACTGAACGCTGGCAGAAGACCTCAGACCTCCCAAAAGGCAAGAAAGTCCCCACGTACCTGGGAGAGGAGATTAAGAGCGCTGCTTAAAGGAGCTCCAGAGACGGGCGCGACCCGCGGACCCCAGAGACGGGCGTGGGACGCTGGGGCTGCTGCTGCCGCCGCCAAGAGGCCTGTGTGCGAGCACAGGTCACTCTCCACACCCCCCTTCCGGGAAGCCTGTGCAGCCCGCCACTGCCAGGGTCCCGGGATCCAGGGACAACTTCCCCGGGAGAACGCACGGCGCGCCTCAGGCTGGTGCAACGTCACGCCGGCCTCTGACGCCGCAGGCTCGCCCCGCCTCCGTGCCCCTCCCTCCCCTGGCCTGAGTGAGCCAGAGCCCGCGAATCAGCTGCTCCTTTAACCCCGACCTGTCTGAGCGAAGAACAGACGCCCTCAGGGAACCTACACGCAGAGGCGGGGCCAAATCTAAAGCTGAGCCCCGGGAGCTCTGAGAACAAAGAAGAGAAAGGGAAATGTCTCCCAGCAGCCTCAGAAGCAGCGGATTAAAGCTCCACAACCAACTTGATGTACCCTGCGTCTGTGGAATACCTGAATAGACAACAAATCATCCCAAATTCAGGAGGTGGACTTTGAGAGCAAGATTTATGATTTTTTCCCCTTTTCCTCTTTTTGTGAGTGTGTATGTGTATGCTTCTGTGTGAGATTTTGTCTGTATAGCTTTGCTTCCTTCCCTCCCTCCCTCCCTCTCTCTCTCTTTCTTTCTTTCTTTCTACTTTTTCTCCCTTTTATTCCGAGTCGTGTGGATGAAAGGCTCTTGGTGCTGCAGCCAGGAGTCAGTGCTGTGCCTCTGAGGTGGGAGAGCCAACTTCAGGACACTGGTCCACAAGAGACCTCCCAGCTCCACGTAATATCAAACGGTGAAAATCTCCCAGACATCTCCATCTCAACAACAACACCCAGCTCCACTCAACGACCAGCAAGCTACAGTGCTGGACATCCTATGCCTAACAACTAGCAAGACAGGAACACAACCCCACCCATTAGCAGAGAGGCTGCCTAAAATCATAATACGGCCACAGACACCCCAAAACACACCACAAGACGTGGACCTGCCCACCAGAAAGACAAGATCCAGCCTCATCCACCAGAACACAGGCACTAGTCCCCTCCACCAGGAAGCCTACACAACCCACTGAACCAACCTTAGCCACTGGGGACAGACACCGAAAACAATGGGAATTACGAACCTGAAGCCTGCAAAAAGGAGACCCCAAACACAGGAAGATAAGCAAAATGAGAAGACAGAAAAACACACAGCAGATGAAGGAGCAAGGCAAAAACCCACCAGACCTAACAAATGAAGAGGAAATAGGCAGTCTACCTGAAAATGAATTCAGAATAATGATAGTAAAGATGATCCAAAATCTTGGAAATAGAATAGACAAAATGCAAGAAACATTTAACAAGGACCTAGAAGAACTAAAGATGAAACAAGCAATGATGAACAACACAATAAATGAAATTAAAAATACTCTAGATGGGATCAATAGCAGAATAACTGAGGCAGAAGAACGGATAAGTGACCTGGAAGATAAAACAGTGGAAATAACTACTGCAGAGCAAAATAAAGAAAAAAGAATGAAAAGAACTGAGGACAGTCTCAGAGTCCTCTGGGACAACATTAAACACACCAACATTCGAATTATAGGGGTTCCAGAAGAAGAAGAGAAAAAGAAAGGGACAGAGAAAATATTTGAAGAGATTATAGTTGAAAACTTCCCTAATATGGGAAAGGAAATAGTTAATCAAGTCCAGGAAGCACAGAGAGTCCCATACAGGCTAAATCCAAGGAGAAATATGCCAAGACACATATTAATCAAACTGTCAAAAATTAAATACAAAGAAAACATATTAAAAGCAGCAAGGGAAAAACAACAAATAACACACAAGGGAATCCCCATCAGGTTAACAGTTGATCTTTCAGCAGAAACTCTGCAAGCCAGAAGGGACTGGCAGGACATATTTAGAGTGATGAAGGAGAAAAACCTGCAACCAAGATGACTCTACCCAGCAAGGATCTCATTCAGATTTGATGGAGAAATTAAAATGTTTACAGACAAGCAAAAGCTGAGAGAGTTCAGCACCACCAAACCAGCTTTACAACAAATGCTAAAGGAACTTCTCTAGGCAAGAAACACAACAGAAGGAAAAGACCTACAATAACGAACCCAAAACAATTAAGAAAATGGGAATAGGAACATACATATCGATAATTATCTCCTTGACTTTTCTGCTTTATTCTATCACAAACTTAAGTTTCACTTTCTGTAGACTTCTAGATCAGTAACTATGTGTGTATCGCATTTTTAGCTTCAAAAAATAGGATTCCTCTCATCAACTGCCATATATACTCAGATTTATGCATTTTAAAATCCTTTATTGTGATTTCTGAGTCAAGAAATATATGGAAATAAACAACTATCTTCAGCCTGCCATTTACATTTGGAGGGCCTGGTTCCATTTCTAAGTGCTAATAAACTGCGCTTTTGGTAACTACTGGTTTTTTTTTTTTTTCCGGTACGCGGGCCTCTCACTGTGTGGCCTCTCCCGTTGCGCAGCACAGGCTCCGGATGCGCAGGCTCAGCGGCCGTGGCTCACGGGCCCAGCCACTCCCCGGCATGTGGAATCCTCCTGGACTGGGGCATGAACCCGTGTCCCCTGCATCGGCAGGCAGACTCTCAACCACTGTGCCACCAGGGAAGCCCGGTAACTACTTTTGATATTGCTCACAATCAAAAGTTGCCTCTTCATTCATTCATTCATTTATTTATTTATTGAACTGCATTTTTTTTTTCAACTACATTTGCCAGTCCCTAGGCTTCAAGAATAGTTCTGTCATGGATCACTGTCATTGCTTCAGCAGTCTGAATCAGTCACTGTTTCTCTCAGTTCCTAGCATTTAATTTGTCTAGGCAAAGGGACATGAGTTTGTGGGGTGACATCAGCATCGTGGCAGCCTGAGATTCTCCCTTTGTCTCTCCCCTTCAATCTGTAACTAGTAAAGTAACCATATTCAGCAAATGTTTCTCTGCCCAACACACCTGGATGCCAGAGAGATTGATAAAACTGTACAGCTGAAGGTGGGCAACTGGAACACAGAGAGAGGTGGGGGAATGGTGGAAACAGTGCCCATCATCCAGGCCCTGGTCATGGCGGCTGAGCCTGCAGCTCCAGAAAACCTGTTAGCAGCAGAGAAGGTGTAGCACACGACTCAAGCCTCCCAGCTAGAGTGGCATCAGTTGCCACAGGGAACTGGCCAGCAGCAGCAGTAGAAACTGTGACTCTGGTCCCTTCAGCCACAGCAGCACCCTTGATTCTGGTCTCCCTGCCCATGGTGGCAATACCCACATACCCAACAACCCCAGATGTAACAGAGGCACCCACCATGCTGATGCCCCTGGTGGCAACGCCAACAAGATCAGGGACACCAAAAGCAGAAAGCCACCAGCAACTCCAGAGGCACAAGCAGCAACAATGAGGACACCAGCAATACCCACAGCAGAGGCCATGGAGGGTGGAGAGTGGAGAGTGCAGATTCTCAAATATAGCCAGAGGCAGCAGAAGGTGAAAGAAAACAAAAACGTGTGCTATTGCGCCACCTACTGAAAAACAAGAAAAAGACCTCTAGTTACCAAAAGGTCGCATTGTTAGAAGAGAGGGAGAAGGGAACAGAGAGTTTACTTAATGAAATAATAGCTTAGAGCTTCCCAAATCTGGGGAAGGAACTGGATATACAAGTTCTCGAAGCTAAGAGAAAACCTAATTATCTCAATACAAAAGGACGTTCTCCAAGACACATTATATTAAAACTATCAATGATAAAGAAAGAATTTTAAAGGCAGCTGGGGGGCGGGGGAGAAGACAGTTACCTACAAAGGAACCCCCATTTCGTTATCAGCAGCTTTCTCAGCAGAAGCTGTACAGACTAGGAGAGAATGGAATGACATACCAAAACATCTAAAGATAAAAACTGTCAGTCAAGAGTACTCTATCCAGCAAAGCTACCCTTTAGATATGAGAGAGAAGTAAAGGCTTTCCCAGGTAAACAAAAGCTGAGGGAGATCATCACCCCTAGACCTGCCTTATAAGAAATTTTAAGAGGAGCTCTTCTACCTGAAACAAAAGGCAAAAGTATGCAAAACTTTTAATGAGGTGATAAATTGAAAGAAACAATCAGAAAATTGCAACTCTATGTCAGAATAGATTGTTAAACACTTAATTATAGCATAAAGGTTAATGGGAACACAGCAATAAAAATAACTATAGCTACTTCAATTTCTTAACAAACTCACAACATAAAAATGGATAATTTGAGATTAAAAAAAAATAAAAAGGAAAGAGGAAAAGGACAAAACTCATGTAGGCCAATGAAGATAGGATACTATCAGAAGGAATAGGACTATTTTATCTATGAGACATCTTATACAAAATTCATGGCAATCACAAAACAAATCTAGAGCAGGGACACAAAGCATAAAGAAAAGAGAAACTGAGAAAAACATCATGGAAAACCACTAAACTAAAATGGCAGACTGAAACATAAGGAAAAAGAAACCATGGAGATAAAGAGCAACCAGAAAACAAAAGATAAAACAGCAATACCAAGTCTTCATTTATATAATCGCCCTTAATGTAAATAGATTGAATTCAGCAATCAAAAGCCACGGATTGGTTGGATGGATTAAAAAATAAGACACAAATATATGCTGCCTCCATGAGATTCATCTCAGCTGTAAAGACAAACATAGGTTCAAAGTGAAGGGCTGGAAGATGATAATTCAGGCAAATGGCAGTCAAAAAAAAGTGGGTGTAGTCATACCTATAATAGACTTCAAGCCAAAAAAGGTAACAAGAGACAAAGATGGACATTATATCATAATAAAGGGGACAATCCATCAAGAAGACATAGCTACCACAATGTCGCCGCCCAGTCCACAGCGAGGGTGACAAGAAGTTAGTTTCCTTAGGACAAAGGAAGCGCCCTTGCACCTGCAGGACAACTTGTTGCCCCATCCGTAGGGAGGAATAAGCTTCCTGTGCTAAGAAGCCGGCCCTGCTGTGGTTTCTCCCAGACGTTTTTCTAGATAATGAGTCTGTTCCAGAGTGTTTCTGAGTGAAGTCCTAGATGCAGATGGCTGTGGATGTATAGCAGTGAACGTCAACGAAGTTTAAAAGATGAAGGAACTGAGAAGCTCAGTGGCAGCATGCTGCATACAAAAGTAGGAAGAAAGAAGTTGAATCTGAACTGCTCTACCCTCAGAAAAAAACAGGAAATAATTTTTTTCTGGAACCACTGCCCCCCCCCACCCAGCCCTCTCAGCCCCTGCAGACTTCCCTTATGTTTCACTGGCCAGAACTGAGTCACATGCCAACCTCAACATTAATCACTGTCAAAGAGCATGCAGGATCTTAGTTCCCCAACCAGGGATCGAACCTGTGCCCTCTGCATTGGGAGTGCAGAGTCTTAACCACTGGACCTCCAGGGAAGTCCCAAGAGCTCGGATTTTATTATGAAGTATTAATTATTGAAGTTTTTGAAACGGGGTATCCCTTATGTATTTCAAGAAGATAACTCATCAGCATGATGTCTGGATTGGTGGCATAAGACCCATTAAGAAGGTAATCACAGTGGTCCACGTGAGAGACAATGGGGCATGAACCTAGGCAGTAGCAATGGGCTGAAAAGAAAGGGCCACTTTAAAGAGTTATTGGAGGGCTTCCCTGGTGGCACAGTGGTTGAGAGTCCGCCTGCCGATGCAGGGGACACGGGTTCGTACCCCGGTCCGGGAGGACCCCACATGCTGTGGAGCAGCTGGGCCCGTGAGCCATGGCCGCTGAGCCTGCGCATCCAGAGCCTGTGCTCTGCAATGGGAGAGGCCACAACAGTGAGAGGCCCACGTACCGCAAAACAAAACAAAACAAAACAAAAAGAGAGTTATTGGAAAAGTAGAATCAGCAAACCTTGCCGATCAATTGTACATGGAATGTACATGGGGTTGCTGAAGATGCCTTCGATGTTTCCTTTGTGGCTAATTAGAAGAATGGTAGTGTTGTTAATCAATGAAGAAAACCAGAATATATTGAATATAGATCATATATTACTCCCTGCTCAAACCCTTCATGGCTGCCCATTATTCTCAGAATAAAATCCGTCCCTTCTAGCTCACGACACTCTAGCCACAGTGATCTTTTGGCTTTTTCTTAACTACTCCAATCACACTCAGGGCTATTGCATTGGCTGTCCTCTTTCTTCTTGGAATGCTCTTCTCCCAGAACTTCTGATGGCTTCTTCTAACCTTTCATTCAGGCTTCTGCTCAAATACTATTTAATTTAATGGGCCTGTCTGTATTATAATGTTCTACAAAGAATTGTGATGTTGGCCATCCTTTATCTGTTAGTACCTTTTTATTTCTCATTTGCTAAAAACTTTGTCAGGAACATGTTTTTAATTTTACCAAAAATATTTTCTCTATTTATTGAGAAGGTCTTCTCATTTTAAACTCTCCTATGGGGGTGATGTCAGCAACATGGCTGAAGAAGACATCCCACATTGTATCCCCCCTCTCCAACGTCAACGATTCTGCACCTATCCATGGACAAAAGTCCCTTTGTGGGAACTGTGGGATCCAGCACCATACGTCAAGGGAACTGAGAGGAGTCTCACCCACCTGTGCATTGAGTAATTGTGCATTGACCTCAGTAGTGGCTACGGACACTGCAGTGACCCCTGAACCAGCTCCAGCCCCTCTCAGTCACCATACAGAAGGCCCTGGAGAACACTGTCTTAGACAATCACCCACAAACAAGAGAGCTTTTGTGGAAGTCTTGGTTTCCATCAGAGAAGTTCCAACACACCATTGGAGCCCAAAAAACCCCCCAAAAAACAAACAAAAAGAAACCAAATGAGTTTGGACTCACTGGAGAGAGTAAGGGGACCAGTTTAACTTTATCCCTGTCACCCCCTCCACCAAGGTGGCACAGCTCAGTGCCAAGCAAGACTTTCTCAACCCATGATTTCTCCTGCTTGGGAAAGTGAGAGCATGAGTGAGCACCTGCCTTCCCCAGATACATGGGACATTGCCAAAGAGGCCTATTTCTATCTTATCCCAGTATCCAGAATACTGAGTCATGAGCTGCATAACTGGGGGGTGGAAAGAGTCTGGGAGAGCAGCAGATAGGACTCTCAAAGGACATTAGAGGGATGTGGATCCTACTAATTGCTTCTCAGACTCCATCATGAGGTTCCATAGAGAGAGTAGAATGGTGGTTTCCAGGGGCTGAGGGTGGGGAAGATGGGGGGAGATTTTGACAAAGGGTACAAAGTTCCAGCCTGGTGATTACACTTAACAATACTGTATTATACACTTGAAAATTGCTAAGAGAGTAGATTTTAAATGTTCTCACCACAAAAAAGAAGTGATAATTATCTGACATGATGAAGGTGTTAACTAAACCTACTACAGTAATCATTTCACAGTATATAAATGTGATGTGTCATCACATACACCTTAAACTCACACAATGTTATATGTTAATTATATTTCAGTAAAACTGGTAAAAAGGAAATGTGGTATATACACACAATGGAATATTATACAGCCTCAGAAAAGAAGGGAATCCTGTCACATGCTAAACTTTGGATGAACCTTGAGGACATTACACTAAGTAAAATAAGCCAGTTACAAAAGGACAGATACTGAAAATTCCCTGTCAGTCTAGTAGTTAGGACTCAGTGCTTTCACTGCAGGGGTCCCAGGTTTGATCCCTGGTCGGGGAACTAAGATCCTGCAAGCTGTGTGGTGCAGCTAAAACAAAACAAAACAAAAGGACAGATACTGTCCTTTAGATATTTCTATTCATGTAAAATATTTAAAGTAGTCAAATAATAGAAACAGAAAGTAGAATGGTGGTTGCCAAAAGCTGTGGGGAGGAAGGAGGGAAAATTAGTGTTTAATGGGTATAGAGTTTGTTTTGTAAGATGAAAAAGTTGTAGAGATCTGTTGTACAACAATGTGATTATACTTAATACTACTGAACTGTACACTTAAGAATGGTTAATATAGTAAATTTTATGTTATATTTTTAATCACAATAAAAATAACTGAAAAAAGAAAAAAAAAGACATAGTTATTAATATATAAGCACCCAACATAGGAACCAAAATATACAAAGCAATTATTAACAGACTTAAAGGGAGAAACTGACAGCAACACAATAACAGTAGGGGACTTTAATACCCCACTTACACCAATGGATTGATCTTCCAGACAGAAAGTAAACAAGGAAACAGTGGCCTTAAATGAAACATTATACCAGATGGACTTTATAGATTTATACAGTAGATTTCATCCAAATGCTGCAGAATACACATTCTTCTCAAGTACACATGGAACATTCTCAAGGATGGATCATATGTTGGGACACAAAACAAGTTTCAATAAATTTAAGAAGACTGAAATCATATCAAACATTTTTCCAATCACAATGGTATGAAACTAGAAATCAACTACAAGAAGAAAGCTGGAAAAATCAGAAATATGTGGAGACCAAACAACATGCTACTGAACAAGTGTTGTGCCAATGAAGAAATCAAAGAAGAAATTTAAAAATACCTGAAGACAAATGAAAATGAAGATACAACATACCAAAATCCTCAGGATGAAGCAAAAGCACTACTAAAAGGGAATTTTATAGCAATACAGGCCTACCTCAAGAAACAAGAAAAAATCTTAAACAAACAATCTAACTTACACATAAAGAAACTAGAAAAAGAACAAAGTAAGCAGAAGAAAAGAAATAATAAAGATCAGAGCAGAAATAAATTGAAATAGAGACTAAAAAGGAAAAGAAAAAGATCAATGAAACTAAGAGCTAGTTCTTTGAAATGATAAAATTGTCAAACCGTTAGCTAGACTCACTAAAAAAAAAAAAGAAGGCTCAGATAAATAAAATCAACAATGAAAAAGGAGAGATTATAGTGGATACCACCAAAATACAAAGGATTGTAAGAGCATACTGTGAACAGTTATATGCCAACAAATTGAGCAACCCTAAAGAAATGGATAAATTCTTAGAATCATGCAACCTTCCCAGACTGAATCATAAAGAAATAGAAAGTCTGAATAGATTGATGACTAGTAAAGAGATTGAAACAGTAATCAAAAATCTCCCCAAAAACAAAAGTCCAGGACCAGATGAATTCTACCAAACACTCAAAGAAGACTGAATACCTATCCTTCCTAAACTGTTCTAAAAATTGAAGAGGAAGGAACACTTCCTAACTTCTTAATTTTTCGAGGCCAACATGACCCTGATACCAAAATCAGACAAGGACCACACCCATTAAAAAAAATAAATACAGGCCACTGTCACTAATGAACATAGATGGAAAAATCCTCAACAGAAGAAGAGCAAACCAAATTCAACAATACATTAAAGGGATCATACATTATGATCAAACGAGATTTATCTCAGGGATGCAAGGATGGTCCAATATTCACAAATCAATCAATGTGATAGACCCATTAACAAAATGAAGGATAAAAAAAATCATATGATCATCTCATTAGATGCAGAAAAAGCATGTGACAAGATTCAACATCTATTTATGCTAAGAACTTTTAATAAAATGTATAGAAGGAATATATAGAAGGAATTTACCTCAACATAGTAAGGCTATAAATGACAAACCCACAACGAACATCATACTGAAAAACTGAAAGCTATCCCTCTAAGATCGGGAACAATACAAGGATGCCCACTCTTGCCAACTCTTATTCAACATAGTATTGGAAGTCCTAGAAAGAGCAATTAGGCAAGAAAAAAAAAAGCCATCCAATCAGAAAGGAAGAATTAAAACAATAATGATTTGCAGATGATATGAATTTTATATATTGAAAACCCTAAAGTCTTCACCAAAAACTATTAGAAGTAATAAAGAGAAACAGTAAAATTGCAGGGTACAAAATCAACATACAAAAATCTGTTGCATTTCTATACACTAACGATAAACTAGCAGAAAGAGAAACTAAGAAAACAATCTCATTTGCAACTGCAACAAAAAGAATAGAATACCTAGGAATAAATTTAACCAAGGAGGTGAAAGACCTGTGCACTGAAAATCATAAGGTATTGTAACTCATGCAAGTCAACAACGACAAAAAACAAACTGATTAAAAAATGGGCAGAACATTTGAATAAACATTTTTCCCAAGAAGATATACAGATGGCCGACAGGCATGTGTAAAGATGTTCACCATCACTAATTATTAGAGAAATGCAAATCAAAACCACAATGAGACAGTACCTCATGCCCCTTAAAATGGGTATTATCAAAAAGACAAGAAATAACAAGTGTTGGCAAGGATGTAGAGAAAAGTCCCAAGAAACAGATAATAACTTCCTTATTCTCTTGATTTTTTTGACTATAACTAAAATAGTGCATGTTGCTGTCCTAGGACACTTGGTAAGCCTCAGCTCATTAGGGAAACAATAGTTGGCATGGCATAATAATTAAGGTTCCAGGTTTTACAGATGCATTGCCTCCATTTAAATCCTGAGTCCATTATTTACTAATTGTGTTACACTAAGCAAACTAGTTAACTGTTTCCTCATATGCAAAAAGAAGTTGATAGTGTCTGCTGCACGGGGCTTCTGTGAAATTCTAATGTGCAAACATGTAAAGCACTTGGCTCAGGATCTAGTCATTCACACAAGAAATTAGTTGAGAAAGGATCCAGTAAGAGTGCTTATGGCCTCAGATATCTGTTCATACCCAAGCACAGAGCATGGGAAATATACAAAGTGCATTTGAAACAGGAGCTAACAAAATTGATAAGTAACAATGTGTTTCCTTGAATATCAGTGGGATTATATTTGTCATGGAAATGTGGTACTTACAGGGTTGTTTGCTGAATCCAAGCCCTACTTCCTCCTGGGGAAAGTGCAATACCTTTCTCAATAAAGCCCCTGTACTTGGCAAAAGCTAATCCCACCCCCAATTCCAGGGGTGAGCCCCGATTAGTTTAAGCCAGTCAGCATGTATCATCTACTAGCCAAAACTGATTGCCTACAGATGGGTGTGTGACCCAGCCGGTCACTGAGACACAAGAAAATGTGTATTGGGACCTTTGAAGAAAGACCATCTTTGTTTTTACCAGAAGTCCACAGAGGAATTCTATCTCACTGCTAGGTATGAATGTGGCCACTAGAAGCAGCTGAAAGCCATTTGTAATACTTTAGGATAACGAAGCAGTCAAATCACAAGTTACCTTGCTGAGCTGCAAGATCAAGCTTTATCTAGGGCTTACACCGATTCTTGATTTTATTTTATATGAATCAATAAATCATGTTTATTTCTTAACCTAGTTTGAGTTACGTTTTCTGTTAGTTGACACCCAAAGCATCTTAACTAATACAATGATGGATCAGTATTGCCTCTTCAAAAGAAACAGAGGCAAATAAGTATTGTTTACCATGAGGAAATGTATCTGTGTGTGCAAAAATCCATAAATCCGCGATAGTATGCATGAAGAAGCACACAAAGCAGCAGCTCTTGTTGGTAAGGACAAAGCGGGGCGGAACAGAAGTGCTATGTTGTAAGTAAGCTATACGCTACCCAGTCAGAGGAAGAAACTGAAGCTTCATTTCAAACACATCACTATTTTCATTCAGCCAACTGCTGAATATTTCTGTAGATGGAGAATCCCAGCTGAGCTTAAAATGACATCCAGACTGCCGGCCCTGTGAGACAGAGGCCTTCATGGAGCATACTGTCACGGCTCTATTTGGATTGAATGGACGAAGGGCTTTAAGGAGGAGTTCTAAAGGAACAGAAGAGGGCTTTTGTAATATCAATCAAGGAGAGGAGAGGAAACTGATTTTTTTAAGCAATGAAGTACAGAAGCGATATGTTGAAGCTACATTTTGAAAAATGACTGTTTTGGTAGTGTTCTGCTTTATCTGAATTACATCATCACATAGATCAGAGGCAACAAATGTTCTCCTCTAATGACCAAACGTAGCTGTGGAATAGGTGGGTACAATGTGAATAGGAAAGGTGTGCTGGGCACCCTTCAAGATCGGGGGATGAGGCGGAGGCATCCAGGGTTGCAGCTGAGTCAACATTCAGCAGCCAGTATGAGGCGAATTGTGGGACCAGTTTGGACCCAAGCTGTCCTATCGAAATGCCAAGGAAAACAACCAATGGACATGTTAGCCTACATACTGTGATGCAGGATTTTTTTTAAAAAGGTGAATTGCTTTTCAAATGAGGCATGAGTAAGATTATGGAATTGGGGCTTCTCTCCTTCATAAATCTGTCTTTAGTGTTGGGTTAAGAGGACTGAGTTTATGTACGTGAAGAATTTAGAACAAAGCTGGCCCAGGGTAAGCACTCTAAGTGTGAGCTATTAATATTCTTATTGTAGCACATAACATGCTGAATGCCAGAGAAGGAAGTCCTCTGGGCCACAGGTCTAGGCATGTTATCGGGCTCAAGGCTGTAATGAGTTCTCCAGATTCCTCCCTTGAAAATGGCTACTCATTCTCAAGGCCAGACCACTTTCTCCAAAGCCATTAGTCCACAGGCAGAGATTGAGTACAGATAGATGGAGGGTCATGTCAGGAGGCAGCAGAAGGTCACTTCCTTTCAAATTCATGAAAGATATTGTCCACATGCCGTTCCAAGGCCCAAGAGCGTAGGCCTCTTGGTCTTGCGTGCTGGAAGCACCCGGCAGGTGCAATGCATTGTGTCATCTGGGATTTCTGGAGGAGGCCGTATGGTAGAGAGGTCATGAGCTCTGTGTGTGGAATCGGCTCAGACCCCAGATGTTCAGTATGGAGTATGAATATCAGTCAGTATCACTTCAGTATGAATATCAGTCAGTATCACTTCAGTACCCTCTAAGCATTAAACCCCTCTCGTCCACTGCAGACTCCCACGACAGTTCCCATGGTGAGGGGTCTCCCTGAGAACCTGGAAGGGAGACAGGGTGGTGGCTGACTCACCTGGGCCCAGTTGTGTGGACGGGGAAGGGAAGATAAAACCAAACGCTGCAAGCTAGGAGAAGGGCTGGACAAAAGAAAGCAGCACAGAATGGGACTGAATGGGCGAGGAGAGGGGAGATGGAGGGTGGTGTTCAGGAACTGTGACCTTTACGGAAGCATTCCAGAAGGACGGCTTTCTCAGGGAACTTGATGATTCAAGTGACCGTAATAAGGCATTTATTTTTGTCATTGGCAACACGCTTGCATTTCAGACAACTTGTCATTCTGGTAGAATCTAGAAAAAAAAGGAAGTGTGTACATTATTACACACTGAATAGGCAGTCAGGACGCCTTACTTAGGCTGCAGAGAAGCCAGTAGGTTTAGGGTCATATATAAGGCGTGAGAACTCCCCACCCTCACCCCTTCTGCATCACCTCCCTGTGACGAGGGTACTTGGAGGCAAATCTTCATTACAGTGGTGGCCTGGTAGAGGTTGACAGAAGCCAGCAAACCTCTATTTGAATTTGATTCAGATTCTATGCTGAAGCAGAATAGAACCAGAAACCTCCATTTAAACAACTTGTCTATGGTGATGGCTCCCTTGGGATTGACATATACACACTACTATATACAAAATAGATAACTAATAAGGATCTACTGTATAGCACAGGGAACTCTACTCAATATTATGTGACAACCTATATGGGAAAAGAATCTGAAAAAGAATGGAGATATATAGATAGATAGATAGATAGATAGATCTGATTCACTTTGCTGTACACCTGAAACTAACACAACATTGAAAATCAACTATACTCCAATAAAAATTGAAAAAAAAGAATTCCAGGGCTCACGCTTGAACCGACTTCCATCAAGGGAGGAATCTTGGGACCTGGTTTCTCTGAAGTATGTTCCAGTTAGGGAACAAAATATCCTGTTATTCCCAAGGGAATTCCCCACCAAAGAGGTCGTAGAACCTTCTAGGGGCTTTACAACCAGAGCTGAAAAACAATGGAGCTAAGAGAATAGACAGATTTCCCAGACATCACAATAATAGCCTCCTCTTCACTCCCATTTTTTGGCCTTGGGATAGAAGCCTCTGCTGCTTTTCTCTGTTTTGGTTACAAAATAGCTACCTACCTCCCTTCATGTAGAACTAGGTTGGAAAACAAAAAACAAAAAAAACTCAGAGGGGGTTTTCCTTCTGGTTACTGTAAGCCTTTGGCATAATACCTTAAGATAGAAAAACAGTGACTTTGCATGTAGGATCTACAGACCAGCCATCAGGCCAAGAGCAAGCAGCTCTTCAGGGTGGGCACCAGTGAGTCCTGCCCCACCCAGGCAGAATTAGGAGATGCAGCTCTGGGTACATGGGAAAGGGGTTAACAAAACTAAGGGGAGGAGGTAGGGTGAAGAAAGAGAAAGAAATCTTGAGGGAGAGATTCCAGGAGGGACGCCCCCTGCTGACCTAAAGGTGAAGAATACTCCATAAGAGATGTGCGAAGAGTCCAGGACACCAGCCCTGTGCCCAGGACAAGCTGAATAGAACAAAGAAGCCAGTCACACTATTATACATAAAATAGATAACCAGCAAGGACCGACTGTATAGCCCAGGGAACTATACTCAATCATTTGTAATAACCTATAAGGGAAAAGAATCTGAAAAAGAATAGATATATGTACGTATAACTGAATCATTTTGCTGCACACCTGAAACTAACACAACACTGTGAATCAACTATACTCCAATTTAAAAAAAAGAGGTGAAAAAAAGCCAGTCCGAATTCTTTGCCCCCAGGAGAACTCTGCATGAGTTATTATATCCCTTGATCCTTAAGTAACATACTAGTAGAACATTCTCTAGGGTTTTATATGTGAGAGCATGACTTGCTAATGATAAGACCTGTTTGTTATTATTCCATTTTAGTGGAAGTTATACATAACATAGGTATTGTTCCTTTCTAGTTAGTCCATGAACATTAAGGTGCTGGGCTAAACAGAGTGAGCACTGAGGGGTAAGGAAAATTTTAGGAGGAGATTCTCAAGTTTGTAGTGCTTAAACTCTGACACGCTAACCTCACAAAATCCCAGATCTTCAAATGCCTTATTCCTATAAATTTCCATCATCCCAGGTACAAGAGGAGAGGCAATAAAGGATAGTTATAGAAATCATGTAACATCTTCAGATATAGGAAAGAGGACAATAAAATGTGATGGCTAAGCATGCTCCCTGCTATCTCAGCTGGCACAATGACCCTGGAAAATTAATCATGTAAGCAAGGTCAAGATAGACATGTATGTTCTCTGTGTGGAGATCTGAGCTACAAGATCTGGTGTGACTTTGAGAGCCTCCTTCTCCAACAGTAGTGTAGTAATAAAGTAGACTCAAGTAAGCCCAAGGCAGAAGGTCATTGTAAAATATTTCTCATGCTTTGGAAGTGGCTGGTGGTTGTGTCAAGCAGTTTATGGACTAATTGAAACTACAGCGGTAAAACAAAGCCCCACAGCTTAGGAGAAGCTAATGTAAACCTAATAAATGTTAGACACCTAAGATAAAGCAATAATTTTTCAGAAACAGTTAAAACTCATATAGTCCTTCTGTTGTGCCAGGCACTACTCTAACATTTTACATTTGTAGTATTAATATGTTTAATCCTCACAATGTCCCTATATGGTAGGCATTCTGTTACCCCCATCTCATAGATGAGGAAACTGAGGCACAGGAAGTTTAGCCCAGGGACACAGAGCTAGTTAGTGACAAAGTAAGGATTTAAATCCACAAAGCCTAGAACTACGCTAAACTGCCTTGCTTATCTACCCAGCATGATGCAGAGAAAAGCACAAATGTGAATAAGCTACTAGATGTGTGTAGTAGTATTGCTTATAAGGCAACCAATGAGATGACCTGGAGGAAGATTACATCAACATAAAAGTGTCATTGCTAGAAAAATACAAACTAAAGAGATCATCATAGAAAAGTTATGGGACCCAAGAATATGTCTGGTAACTTGGAAGGGTCTGAAAAACACTGCTCAGGTTCATGAGGCAATGCATGGAGATGTTTGGTGGACACACCCCACCTTTTGTGTCTCTCCCACAAATTCCATACCTTACAGTGAAGTCAAATCATATGTCAAATCATACAGAATACCAGTTCCCTCCTTATAAATCATCAGTGGCTCCACAGTACTTACTACAGAATAAAATTTAAATTCCTTGGCATGACTCACAAGGTGCTTCCTAATCTGGCCTCCACTGACTTCCAGGCCATACCTTCAACATTCTTCCCTTGCATCGCAGATCTCCAGCCACAGTGAACTTCTGGCCTGGTCTCAAACACACCATACTTTTTCATGCTTTTCCATTTCCCCAAAATGAGACCTGAAGACCATCAGCACTAGAATCAGTTGAGGGCCTTTTTAGAAACGTTGACTCCAGGGTTCTACTGACATCTAATGCTTCGGCATTTGGCCGAGGAATCCGTATTTTAACAAATTCTCCATGCAGTTTACTTTTCACGTACAGTACAGTTTGAGGGCCACATCCCATTCCTTATGAGGAGTCCCTCTTCCCCTCTGTCCCTCTACATTTCAAATATTATCTCCTTAAGAGACATCTTTTTAACCCTCTCCTTCCACAGACACAGTTGACCCTTTGCCCTTCCTGTGCAGCCACTTTACCCTTCCATCTCTATCCTGCACCTATGGTACCTAGGTTTTATTTTTGTGATCTATACTGGGATTTCTTGGGGGACCTTAATTCATGTGCCAACAGGTTTGTATGGAACGCTGGAGGTCCACTGATGGAGGGGGTGGCCTAGAGACCATGGAGCTTGGAGTCTGGTGGGGCACAGGAAAGCACAATCACAGGGACGCATGGGCCAAGTGCTCGGAAAGGCAGAAGGCGGGGTGTGTGGAAGCTTCATGGGCACTTAGACGGGGGTGCAGGCCAGGAAGCTTCTCAAGGAACTGATGCCTAAGCTGATACTTGCAAAAGGAACGAGTTACCCAAGGGAAGAGGTGAGAGTATGCCAGCTGAAGGAAAAACGCCTCAAGGCCCTGGGGTGTGTGTGTGTGTGTGTGTGTGTGTGTGTGTGTGTGTGTGTGTGTGTGTGTGTGTGTGTGTGTGTGTGTGTGTGTGTGTGTGTGTGTGTGTAAGTTAGGGAAAGAGAAATTCAGTGCATCCTCCATGATAACCAGTTGTATGTATCTATCTGGGTTTTTTTCTTAGTCTTCTTCACAATTAGTTTAAAGCCATATTAAACAGATTTGCCTGTTTTGGAGAAAATAGATTCTTCCTAGACCCTGTCAAATGGACTCTTGAGCCTGAAACCTAATAGTCTGTGACTTAATATCTCCTTCTCTTTCTCTCCCACCCACCCCTGTGTTGCGTGTGTGTGTGTGCGTGTGTGTTAGCATGAGTGAGTGAATGAATGAATAGATCCATACATATATAATTAATTAAAGTATAATGATATAGTTGATATAATAGAACAAAGCACAGTATTCTTGAAGAGTGTGATCTTTAATAATCCTAGTTTAAAATTCCAGCTTTGTCAGTTTCAGCTAAATGATTTATGACAGTCTATATAATCTTTCTGAATATCTTTATTTATATAATGGGTATAGTAATATTTATCTCATAAGACTGTTGTCACAACTAGATAACAAACAGAAAGTACCTAACATGATGCCTGGTATATAATAGGTGTTTTAAAACGGGTAATAGTTACTAAGTATCTGACTTTCAAATCCCAGCTCCACCCCATAATTAAATCTCTGTGGCCTTGGGCAAAAAGCTGATTTGGTCTACTTTGGTCTCCCCTATAGGCTTCCCCATGCAGTGAACGAACGCACACAGGAAACACTGTACAAAGGATTATTACTGTAATTGTTATTATTACTTCCTATTACAAATATATTTTTGTCTGGCACTTCTGCCTCATAAGTACACTGTCTATGTTTGAGAGGTTAGCATTCTGAAATAAGTTAGATGATTTATCAGCTGTAAAACATCTTTATTTATTCTAGACTATAGCTAAACCATTATTTTAAAAACCACATCCAATTACAGATGACTGCCACTAGGTGGCTCCAGACCATTTCTATTATTTACCAAGTATTGAGTCACCTTTCCGAAAGTTGTTTTCAAGAAATACCATGAGAACAACTGTGTTTTTGTTTGTTTTACAAAGAAATATAACACTATAAAACAAACTCATCATCATTTTCTGTTTTTCTTCCTGTGTCCTTGCTAAAGGTAGGCATAATTTTAATCGAGGAATATATCAATATATACATTACATATAAGAATATATATTCAGACTATTTCATCATGGTTGATATTCATTCAATCATATCAGTTTGCTGTATTCTTATTGCTGTCTGAAATTACATTTTTATTCCTTGTTCATTTAAGTTTGTATACTATCTAGAATTTTTTATAAACAATGCCAAAAGTCTAGTTATTAGAGAATACCAGAAGAAAGGACTGATTTTTTGTTAAGTTTTCATTTAGAAGATCAACTTCAGGACACTTCAGTTTTTGAGTTTTGCTTTCAAAATAAATAAAATTTATGGGGCTTTCAATGATGCTTTTTGTGGCATTTGCTTTTATAGTTCAAGGTCCCAAGTGTTCCAGATAAATTGATAAGAATTAATGTGGAAAGATACAGGTGCAGCTGAATCATCAATGCACTCGCTCTTAGGCCTGCCTCGGTGCTGCCTTTGTTTACCCTGGAGTTTTTCAGTTTGAAATGCTACAACCATTAATTGTGAGAAAAGATGTTTGTTTTCTCATCGATCTCCCCAGAAAGTGGGATTGAGACTCTGACACTGCTGTTAAATCTTTCTCCCAGGTTTACTGCTGGGAGTTTATTTTTAGCATTTTGTTTCTCCTAGAAATTGGAGTGCTGCTGTTTCTCTCTTCCTGGAAAAACTGCGAGCTTATACTTCCTTAGCTTACCTCCAGCATGGCCTCCTAGATCAACTGTGAAAAGGTTTCTTTCTGGCTCCCAATTTTCATTTCTTAAGAGACTTATGTTTTAGGTGCAAATTTTGTAATACACGATACTCCTACATGAGCAGAGCCTCTTCTGCATACTAGTCGGAACACAACACAGATGCAGACACACACATCCACATGCACACGTGTGTAAGCACCTTGTATTTGGAATGTTTATTTCATATCTATGGAATATGCCATCTTATTTACATTTGGATTTGAACTTGGGGTTCATGCAGGACCTCTGGTGAAGGCCCAGAAACCAGGTTACCACAGCTCTACCTTCTTCTCTGTTACTTGTCAGCTTTGTTCATTCACACATTCTGACTGGACTCAATGTGTTTGAGCTTGTGACTCCTGCCTTAGGTGTTCTGAAGCAGGGCAGGAAAGGCAAGTGTATCTAGAGGAAGAAGGAGGTGTGACTTTGTCTTGTACCTGGATAACTAATTCATAGGTGGGGGCTAACCTGGCTATAACAGCATTAAACAGGACGTTAGAATCTCATGGTCAGAAGCATAAATGAGATAAAGGATTCTTCCCCCTGTATACTTCTGTGATTCACTCATGTTTTTAAATTGAAGTATAGTTGCTTTACAATACTATACAAGTTACAGGTGTACAGTATAGTGATTCACAATTTTTAAGGTTACACTCCATTTATAGTTATTATAAAATATTGGCTATATTCCCCATATTGGACAATATATCCTTGTAGCTTATTTTATACCTAATAGTCTGTACCTCTAAACCTCCTACTCCTATACTGTCCCTCGCCCCTTCCCTCTCCCTACCGGTAACTGCTCGTTCATTCTCTATATCTGTGACTCTGCTTCTTTTTTGTTATATTCACTATTTTGTTGTATTTTTTAGATTCCATATATAAGTGATATCATAAAGCAAAGGAAATAAAATCAAAAATAAACTAATGGGACCTAAACTTAAAAGCTTTTGCACAGCAAAGGAAACCATTGACAAAATGAAAACACCTACTGAATGGAAAAAAATATTTGCAAATGATATGGCCAATAAGGAATTAATATCCAACATATATAAACAGCTCATACAACTCAGCATCAAAAAACAAACAAACAAAAAAACAACCTGATTTTAAAAATCTACATCAGCAAATCTACAAACGATAAATGCTAGAGAGGGTGTGGAGAAAAGGGAACCCTCTTACACTGTTGGTGGGAATGTAAATTGATACAGCCACTATGGAGAACAGTATGGAGCTTCCTTAAAAAACTAAAAATAGAACTACCATATGTCCCAGCAATCCCACTCTTGGGCATATACCCTGAGAAAACCATAATTCAAAAAGACACATGCACCCAATGTTCACTGCAGTTCTATTTACAGTAGCCAGGACATGGAAGCAACCTAAGTGTCCATCGACAGATGAATGGATAAGGAAGATGTGGTACATATATATAATGGAATATTACTCAGCCATAAAAAGAAACGAAATTGAGTTATTTGTAGTGAGGTGGATGGACCTAGAGTCTGTCATACAGAGTGAAGTAAGTCAGAAAGAGAAAGAAAAATATTGTATATTAACGCATATATGTGAAATCTAGAAAAATGGTACAGATGAACCTATTTGCAGGGCAAGAATAGAAAGGCAGACATAGAGAACAGACGTGTGGACACAGGGGGAGGAAGGGGAGGGTGGGATGAATTGGGAGATTAGGTTTGACATAAATACACTACCGTGTGTAAAACACATAGCTAGTGGGAACTTGCTTCATGGCACAGGGAGATCAGCTGGGTGCTCTGTGATGACACAGATGGGTAGGATGGGACGGGAGGGAGGGAGGTCCAAGAGGGAGGGGATATATGTATACATATAGCTGATTCACTTCACTGTACAGCAGAAACACAACATTGTAAAGCAATTATACTCCAATTTAAAAAAAAAACACCTGTATGATAAAACGAGAAAAAAAATGGGCAGAAGAACTAAATAGACATTTTTCCAAACAGGAAATGCAGATATCCAACAGGTACATGACAAGATGATCAGCATGGCTAATCATCAGAGAAACGTTAAGTCTCACTCATTTTTCACAGAAAAACGCACATGCAGTATGGGAAACCTATGCCATAATGAACACTCAACAGTTAACTATTAGACCCTAACTAGGGGTTTCTCTGTCGTGTAACTCAGTAAGCAACAGGGAGTACAATGTTTCTGCAGTGGGGGTGTTACTCAGGGTACAGCAAATCCAGAAGTTGCTCTGCCCAAATCCAGAACAGGATGAGACATTCTCAATGAAGAGCCAACCAGAGTTCTGGAATACTGCACTAACACAGAGACATCATTTCAGGAGAATAAGTAGCTAGGGTGAGCATTTTGTTAATAATGCTGGGAGCAGAAAGAACTTCATTAAGTTTTGTGTAATTCTGAGCACAGGTAGCTGTAGCCATAGACCGACATCACTTAGAGCCTAATTCTGAGTAATTGCCGATGGAGAGAGAATTCTCTATAACTAATGATTAAGTCAATGACATAAAAAAGCAGCCTAGCGGGGATGAGTTGAGTATATAAATCCAGAACAAAGAACAAATGAGAGGGTAGAATACATCGTTTGATCAAGTGAGACATTTCTCTTCTGTTCATGAAAGGGAGCTTGTGTATAGTTAAAATATGTGTTTAAAACACACTTAAGTTAATTAACCTAAAAGAGCCCTGATATTCAGAACTCTCAACTAGGTTCTTATTCTAAGTCATTATCAAGTATCTCCCAGATGCTTCAATGGAGGAAAACTACACTTATTATAGGTTTTTCTTGTCACCTGACTTATACCTGGTTATAGGTGGCTTATAACCCAGAGATACTAAAAATTGCAGGACAAAGTTGGCATGGACTAGAGTGAAACAATGCAGGCACAAAATTTAAGGTGACATTCACTCTCAGGTCATACAGGTACAGGGTCAGCACCCACCTTAAATTTTGCATCCTAGGTGCCTCTTACGTGTCACTTTAGTCCTAGTTCAAGCTTTGGGTGCTCTCCCCATGTTCACCTTTTTCATATAGTTCAAGTGGGGCATATTTGGTGCCCTTACCACTATTTTCAAGAGAAACCTTGGCCGGAAGAACTGGATTCTTCACCTGCATCATTGCCAACGTGTCTCCTTCCACCACCGGCTGTTCTGTGAGACAGACAGGCAACATCAGCTGTCTTATTCCACCCACCCCAGCAGCTGCCTGGACCTGCTCCAGGAAGTACACAACAGGTGTGTGTGTGTGTGTGTGTGTGTGTGTGGTATGTATTAGAGAAATGCCTTCGAGACTTGTCATGACCTAAGCTGTTTAGACATTTTTCTGTAAATCTGTTTATAATGTATCCTTATTGGATGGCGTATCGCATATACTTTTCCAAGCAATTAAAAATGTCTATCAGCTATTTGATGCTGATGCAATCTGATATCCCACTCTTGACGAAAAATTTTAAGACCTAAAAAGATTATTTTACTAAATTATGTACTTTTTGAGCTGAAAGAAAACCTAGCAAGCTTCTTTTTACCCCTTTAATTTTAGATGCTTTTAAAAGCTGTATTTGATTGCAGAAAAAAATTTTATTTTTTTATAGAAGTATTGTGAGAAATTTTCAAATGTCCTTAACAATTCAATTAAACGTAAATATGTGAGAGTCTACAATGTACCAGGACAAATGAAATTAGAGTTAAGGGATATAATACACATGTCTTTTGAAGGTCACAGTATAGGGAAAAAAATGACAATTCTAAAACCGAATGTGACTTGACTGTACAGAAGATACTGAGAAGTTATTGAGTCAATACCAGTTATGTCAGAAAAACTGTCCAAGCAAAAGACACTTTGACCTTATAAAGAATCAAAATTACTCTGAGTGATTCTATTACCTGAAACAGGATAATGTGAGCACAGGGAAGTAAAGCAAAGATTTTTATCTGGGATGATTACGAATCTATTATCTAGCAGTATTTTCAATTGGATACTTGCAAGTACACAAAAGCAATAAAGTTAGAAGGGTAATATATATTTTCTACATTAAACGAGTTTCAAGAAGGAGTGAGTATCTCTTTTCAAGACGTAGATATCATCTCATAGCATTAGTAATTCAACAGCCTATGATCAACCTGACAATATAAAATATATCATGAGAGAGTAGCTAGTGGTAAATGGCTTGGGATTCACTCAGTTGAAAGTAATGAATAGAATACACTTTATCTTTTTAGGAAACTTTTGCAGATAAGCAAACCATCCTTCTCTCAGAAGCCATGTAAAATCAGTGTTTTTTAGTTACATTCTATATATTCTCACATTGTTACATACTAATTGACATAAAATCAACAAGGCAACATAACCATTAGAATGTATTTATAGAAGTGTCAGATTTAAGGTTTAAAAATACTACTTCAATCACTTCAAATTAAAAAGATGATGATGTCTGAAATGTTAAGTGAAAGCTAATGGTTCCAATTGAAAAGCATGGGTTTTTCCCAGATTATATATGCAATGCAGGCTTATTTTAGAAAATACAGAATTTTAGGAAGAAAGAAAGAGAGAAAAGAAGAAAGCAAGGTAGGCAAGCAAAAGTACACATATCCTCCCCATAGGGTAGATTTCAAGTGGGCAAAAAATTCTGTATATGACCAAGACTCGTGCCTTTCTGCCTGCCAGTAAATCAGAGGTTTTTTTGTTTTGTTTTGTTTGCTTTTGATTTTCTACAATTTTCTTCTCCTTTCTACTTTTTCTAGCTTTATAACATCCTCCTATATCATACACTTTTTTTATGTGAGGTCAAAAAGTTTTAAACAAAAAGATGAATGGTCTAAAGGTAAATTAGTGGATTTAGATTCAGGGTATGGGAATTCTAGACCTGGGTTGGTCCATAAAGGAGTCTTAAAGTCTACCTGGTCTCACAGGCGCTTCAATCGAATATTCAGATTCCTTGGAAGCCCTCCAGACCCTTATAAACTTCATCCAATTTCTTGAAATTTAAAAAAATTTTCTATATATCATTTATCACTACATGATATTTTCTTACTTGTTTGTTTATTGTTTATATCACCAAACTAGAATGTGGACTCCAGGAGATCAGGACCATTATCCATCTTGTTCACTGCTACACACCTAGCACTAACACCTGATACGGAGTAAGAGGTCAGTAAAAGCCTTATATAACCCAAATATAAGGGAAGTTTTTCCCCAAAATTTTCTAGAAAAGAAAATAACCATACATATATTTGAGTCCTTATACAGTCTCCCATGTTATGGACACTATCATAAGCCATAAAATACTGCTTAGAACATTAGACAAAAAAGACCCAACGATTCTTTTTTCTAAAATTAATGCTAGTTTTCATGTTTACAAAGATAATCTGTTAAAATCAGTATAAGAGATGGCAAAGAAGGTTAACAATTTCAGTATTTATTCCTGGGTTTTGACATTATGTTTGCAAGGGTTGGAGACCATTATAAACAATGCTTTTAAAGATTACTTTAAAAAGCAATAAAGGTTATTACATTATGAAGTTTAGGAATATAAACCTAGAGGAAGAATAAAAATGAAAATGAAATTGTACTAATGTGTGTGAATGGGAAACTTCAGTGTCCAGATCACACACATAATCACATAATGCTGTATCTCAAAACAACTGAGATATAAGTGATGCTGCTATGATAATTTAAAAATACTCTGGTGATGACAAAGACACTGATGTCAAAGATGTATCTAAAGAGGTTGGGTATTTTTTAAGGGTGACTGAGGGAAAAAAACAATGTTTCTGAATTACTCTACTTAGATAAAATGTAATTTAAATATATGTGTAGCTAAAGTAATAAATTCTATAAGTAGACAAGTCATTGTTTCATCAACATCCTTTAAAGTTTACATTTTCCTAGTGGACAAAAGACTTCTCACTGGAATAAACAACAAGTCTACTTTAAAATACATCTTGTTGGACATAGAGAATAGACTGGTGGTTGCCAAGGGGTGATGGGGAGTGGGTGAGGGATGGATTGGGAGTCTGGGATTAGCAGATGCAAAGTATTATATATAGGATGGATAAACAGCAAGGCCCCACTGTATAGCACAGGGAACTATATTCAATATCCTGTGATAAACCATAATAGAAAAGAATATGAAAAAGAGTGTATATATATATATATATATATATATGTATAACTGAGTCACTTTTCTGTACAGCAGTAATTAACACAACATTGTAAATCAACTATACTTCAATAAAAAATAAATAAAATACATCCTGTTACATACTGTGTGGTATTTCAATATGAAATTTTATTCTTTTCAGTTCTATATAATACTAAACTATCTTTAGCTATTGCTTCTCAGCTATTTCTTCTATTGTCTTTTTCTAAAACTCCTAGTAAACAGTTTTGGAGTCTTTCTATAGCATATCCATGTCTAACTGCTATTTCATATAGATTTTTCAGTGTCTTACCTCCTAGGGCTAGATTCTGTGTATATTTCCCAGTACCTTTTTCCTATCATTTTAAAATTTCCTCTTTAACTGCATTTAGTTTTGAGTTAATCCTGTTTATTTTTTTCTATAATAGTGCTTTTCATTTCCAAGGTTTTTACTTGATTTTTTTCATATGCTACTGCTTTGGTTTTTCATAATTTTCATATTCTCAAGATTGTTATTCTTTCATCTCTCTGCAAAATCTTGTTAAAATCTCAAACACACTTGTTTTCATTTTTCAGATTGCTCTATTATTTTCATTCCATCCAGAGTGATTATATACCAATCTTTAATTTTCTTGGTTATCTTTTCAATTATAATAATTCTGATGTACTTTGGAATTTTTGGTTTTCAAGCTCATTTAGATGGGAGTTTTTATCTCTCATGTTCTTTGCTTGTTTTTTATGCTCTCGCTTTATAATTATCTCTCCAAGTGATGCATTACCTGGACCACTGGGGACTAGAACAAGGTCTGTGTAGGTGACTCTGAGCTTACTCAGGGATGATACTGGAGGCAAATGCAGATCCAGGCACTGTGTCAGTGGGCAGCTTGGCACAAGTCCTGGATACAAGGAAGTTTTTACTGCTCCCCTCATCCTTGTTAAGCAATGTTATTATAAGCTAAAACACTAGTTGTTGGTCAAAAGTCTTTTTTTTTTTTTTTTCCTTCCTTTCACAGGCTGGAGCATGCTATCCCAGACCTTTATTTCAAGCAATGGCTCAGGTTCTGGTCCCCTGTTCTTCTTAGACTGTAGGAGCTAAAATTACAGCCATCTCTTCAGCTTCTGTTCCCAGAGCTCAGTGGGCCAATTTCTATCCCACTACCTTACCACCAAAGTTACTGATACTGTTTCTGAGCCATGCTGTATCTTTTAACTTTTCTATTTTTATTATAACTGTCATTTTTATGATTCAGAGTATAAGGGACTAAAGATCTCAATGATGAACAGTACCAACAAGAGTTTTTGTTGTAGTTTGTTTAATTAAAAAGGGCCAAAGAAAAAGATTATTTATACCTAAAGTAAATCAACTTTTCTCCAAATGTAATTAAAATCCAGGGACTTGCCTTATTCACTGCTGTATCTCCATCTCCTAGAATGTACTAGACACACAGTAGGAGCTTAATGAACATGTGTCAATAGAGTGATTTGCTGTCCATCCCTAAATTACTGAGGCAAAGAAGAGGGAAGGAAGAGAGGAATGTCAAGTTAGCACCAGACAGTCTCGTGGAAGTGACAGTGTGAATATACATGACACAACACACAGCATAAGACAATATATGAGGGAACACTCACACACTGTTCGTGGGAACATAAATTGGTGCAGCCACTGTGGAAAACAGTATGGAGGTTTCTCAAAAAACTAAAAATAGAACTACCATATGACCCAGCTATTCCACTCTTGGGTATATATCTGAAAAAAAAACAAAAAAATACTAAGTCGAAAAGATACATGCACCCCAATGTTCACTGCAGCACTGTTTACAATAGCCAAGATATGGAAGCAACCTAAGCGTCCACTGACAGATGAATGGATAAAGAAGATGTGGTACATATATACAATGGAACACTACTCAGTCATAAAAAAAGAATGAAATTTTGCCATTTGCAGCAACATGTATGGACTTGGAAGGCATTATGCTGAGTGAAATAAGTCAGACAGAGAAAGACAAATACTGTATGATATCATTTATATGTGGAATCTGAAAAATACAACAACCTATTGAATATAGCAAACAAGAAGCAGATTCACAGATATAGAGAACAAACTAGTGGTCACCAGTGGGGAAGAGAGGCGATATAGGGATGAGGAGTGGGATGTACAAACTATGGGTGCAATATAGGCTACAAAGACGTATAGTACAACACAGGGAATATAGCCAATATTTTATAATAACTGTAAATGGAGTTAACCTTTAAAAATTGTATAAAAAATTAAAAATTAAAAAAAAATTAAAAGACAATATACAAAACATTTCTCAACGGGATAATGCCAACTATAAGTCATGGTATTTGATAAATGTACACAGTATGTCCAACCATAAGTTTGAATGGAGGATAGAGCCGGGAGAGATGTAACTAATTGCTATCGGTTTTAAACTTGGGAGAAGGGCTTCCCTGGTGGCGCAGTGGTTGAGAGTCCGCCTGCCGATGCAGGGGACACGGGTTCGTGCCCTGGTCCGGGAGGATCCCACATGCCGCAGAGCGGCTGGGCCCGTGAGCCATGGCTGCTGGGCCTGTGCGTCTGGAGCCTGTGCTCTGCAACGGGAGAGGCCACAACAGTGAGAGGCCCACGTACCACAAAAAAAATAATAATAATAAATAAATAAATAAATAAATAAAATTGGGAGGAGAGTGGTGAAGGAAAGGGGAGAATTATTAGCTGTTTTGTTTATTTAGTCCCCTGTGGCCAGAGGGATGTGGTCGCAACTTAGGGGAAATAGCGTATATCTTGTGAAATAGTAACAAGGTCGCTTATATAGACAGTAAATGCCAGAGGTTACTTTTGCAGAGCTACTTATGTAATTTCAGAATGTAGAAAACTTGCTCACAGACCTGGGCAAACATATAACATCACAGTTCAGAAGAGAAAGGCTTTTTTTTTCTTTTTTTTTAATAAGCAGTGTCTCCATGGCAACCATAAAGGCAAATTTCGCTTTGTGTATATTATAGCAACACCAATAACAGCTGGAGCAGGTTGAACAAAAATGGCAGGGGAGCAGAAGCTGGGGGATTTGGAGAGAAGGTGAGTAAAGAAAATGACAGCCTAAACTGGAAGCTGTGTGACTTTACACTGCCTTGATTCATTAGTACTGCATTTGAAGAAATCAGACTTTAAAACCTGTTGTTTTCAAAGATATTTTCCCTCTATCCTGTTCAAATCAAAGGTGAGACAAACTATTATGCCAGTTTTAAAGAAAAATAAATGACTTGAATTCTGTATATTTTTAAAATCAGTGGGTATTGATAAATTTAAAAATATTTTTAAAAAATCAATGTGTTTGACAAGAGTCACACAGAGAGAATGAAAACAGACAAAGATGTCCAGGCTCGGATAATGAATTAATGCAAAAGGAAAGCTGTACCATTAAGGAATTTCCTTTCACATTTCAAAAAAAAACACCGTATGATGCACGTCTATATAGCAAAGAAATGAGGTATTACTGAATCACTTGTTAGTGGATTCTAACAGTAAAAGCAGTGCACCAATGGAGGGCGGTAGCTTTATTTGCTGAATGAAACCTTATTTTAATATCTACTTTGTGGCTAAAAATATGTATAAAAATTTTAGTTCACTTTTTTTATGTGTGTGGGAAAATAATTCTAATTAAAATAATAGGATTATTTACAATAATTTTTAAATACTTTAAAAATTTTGAGATCATTTAGGTTGGCAATAGATGTAAAAACTAATAGAGATCCCATGTACTCTTTACTAGGTTTCCTCTAGTGATAACATCTTGCAAAAATATAATGCAGTTCACAAGCAGACACTGACCCTGACGTAAACCACAGATCTTATCCAGATTTTCCCTGGTTTTACTTATAGTTGTGTTGGGGTATATGTATACTCAGTTCCATGTAATTTTTTTTTTTTTTTTTTGGCGGTATGCGGGCCTCTCACTATTGTGGCCTCTCCCGTTGTGGAGCACAGGCTCCAGACGTGCAGGCTCAGCGGCCATGGCTCACGGGCCCAGCCGCTCCGCGGCATGTGGGATCCTCCCGGACTGGGGCATGAACCCGTGTCCCCTGCATCAGCAGGCAGACTCCCAACCACTGCACCACCAGGGAAGCCCCCATGTAATTTTATTACCTGGTGTAGACTGTGTATCTACCACCACAGTAGTGACACAAAATAGCCCTCTCACCACAAGGATCCCTGGCATTGCCGTTTTAACCGCATCTACTGCCTTCCCACCCAGTTGCCCTATTCCGGACCAATAACCAACACTAATCTGCTTTCCATAATTTTGCCATTTCAAACATGTTATATAACTAAAACCTGTGCCTAACCTTTTAAAAATGGCTTTCTCCACTCAGCATAAATTATTTGAGATCTACCCAAGTTGTGTATATGAACAGTTCATTCCTTTTTATTGCTGAGTAGTATTCCAAGGTATGGATATACCACAGTTTGTTTAACCATTCACCTGCTGAAGGACATCTGGGTTGTTTCCAGTTGGATGTTATTAGAAATAAAGCCACAGTGAACACATGCATACAAGTTTTCATTTCTCTGGGCTAAATGCCCAAGAAGAGTGCAGTAGTCTGGCCAAATGGTAATTGCACGTTTAGTTTTATAAGAAATTGCCAAACTGTTTGCAAAAGTGTTTGCTATTCTACATTCCCAACAGCAAGGTATGCATGATCCTTTCTGACATAATTTTAACAAGCTAATTGTCTCATCAGAGCAATGGAATTAAGACTATTTCCTGTTGCCCGAGTTTTTATTCTTAGTCCGCCTGGGGTCAAGTCCTGGCTCTGCCACTTGATAGCTACGTTATCTCAGATAAGTTATTCTTCCACTCAGCCTCAGTTTCTCCACCTGTAGAATGGTAATAATAATACACCTATCTCACAGGCATGCTATGAAGATATAATAATAATTATTATTATTTGAATTATTATTTATGGTGTAATTAATATAGTTGTAAAGAGGTATATATGAGATTAATGAGAAACACCACCTATTTTATTATGCTACTTTTTACAATGTCTGTATAAGGAAAATATTCTGAGAATGTCTCTAAGCTGTGATATGATGATGATTTTACACAGAAATCCTTTCAGACTCAAAATTTATTACACTGTTGACCCACAGTGAAATAGTGGCAAAATAACTATGTTTTGAAATGTAGGAAAGTAATAGAGCTAGTTCTCCAAATTATAAAGCACACTTTCATAAGCCTGAGGTACGGAGAAGTTCAATTTTATTGAAAGTTGATTGGATGGGAAATCAGATGGCTCTTGGGAGCAAATGGAAGCAAGAAAAGATGGCAAGATGCTGATGGTGCATCAGAAGACCGGTTCTACCTGCCACCAGTTACTACTTCTAAAGAGAGGCAAAAGAATAAAGTGTTGACTTTTTAAATCTTCTATCAAAAAAAACCATTTCCAAGGAAATGATAGTGAGTGTGTGTGTTTGCCAAAACAGAATACAATGCAAATAAGTATAATGTTTACGTCTTGCTATATAAATTTAATAAAAATAATTTTATATTTACGAAAATCACCACCCCAATTAACTTTGAAAACGTTTCTACTTTCATCTTTTATTTGAATTTTTTAAATAAACTTTTATTTTTTAATTCCACTTCAATTTGAAGTATCCTCTGCTCCGGTTGGGGGGGGGTGTTATTGTTGTTTGCTGTTTTCCTTATTTTGGTTTGGCTTCCAAGAAAGTTAAGATATTAATTCTCATATTAGAAGTATGAGAGTACCACTTTTAGAGGACAGCTAAGCTCAATACAACAGGGATCGTGTGTGCTGAAATTCGGCTTACCCAGTTTTCCCTTGGCGTGCTACAGGATTTGAGAAAGTTATTAAAGCATAGTTTTAACAGTCTATTAAATTGTGGCACCCATAAAGTGGTAAGTAGATTTTCAGTTTTCTTGTCCTTTTAATTGATTGTTCTATAGAATTTAGCTCCTCCTTGTCTCAATTTAAAGTTCACCAAACACACTTTGCTAGATATTTTTTTTCAATAGGCCATTTGTTGATTTTTTTAAATGTAAGATTACTTCTCTGATTTATTAAAATAACACTCATTTTCACATTAATTCTTTTTCCCAATAGGGTTTAAACAAACTATTTCTTATTATTTCTTTCTTATATTTCACTTACATGTTTTAATTAAGATGTTTTCAACTATAAGTAACAGAAAAATCATCTCTAAATGACTTATAAAAGGAGGTTCTTTATTATTCATATAACACAAAGTTCAAGGCAGGGCAGCCCCTGGTTGGTTATCTTAGTGGCTCCACAATGTCATAAATGCCCATCTTCCCATTTGTTCACTTTGTCATTTCTGATATGTGAACTCATTCCCCTCATGGTCACAAGATGACTGCAATAGTGCCAGGCATAACATTTTCAGAAACCAACGTCAAAAGCCAGAAAAGGAACATTTCTCTCTTGTGTTTTTTTTTATCCAGGATGAGAAACTTTTCTAGAAGACCTCTTCTCTGTCTCATTGGCCATAAATGGGTTACCATGCCCAAAACTAAACCAATCCCTTGGTCCCAGACAATGGTATCAAAATGACAAGCTTAGGTAATTATGAAAGAGGGATGGAGAACATCAGACTAGAGAAAAGCCGCGAAAAAAAAAAAAAACCCTAAAAAACAAATAAAAACCACTCATGTCTAACACATTATTAAGGGCTTGAAAGCCAAAAAAACTTGGGTGAGCTTTATGACTATATAAACTAAACCTCTGAGCTTTGGTGGGTTTTTTTTTTAAAACTCACCGAATTGCCTTCTTTGTGAGTATCTTTTTTTTTAACCCACCCAACTGCCTTCTTTGAAATTAATATATAAATAAGCGACCTAGCTCATGAGAGAGATACAATATATGTTAATCTCCTCCTTTCCCTGCAAATATGCAAAATAAAAATAAATAAATTAATTCACAGATAAGGCTAAACAATATGAATTTTAGAGCTTGAATAGCCTAGATTTTCTGATATTCCATTTCAAACTTGGCAAGGAACTCCTAACATGATTTTGAAGAATCTACAGCAATGACAATGCTTTAGTGTAAAGAATTTTAATTTTGTTATTTAAAATCACTTATAAAAGTTGCACCATCTGTTTTAAAAATGTAGGTATATGCAATATATATGCAGAACAAAAGATAGACAGTCTCTTAAATCCTGTAATTTTTGTCACCATTTATTCATTTTATTTACAACAGATTCACATAACGTTTATACAGTATGCTAGATATCATTCTAGATGCTGGGAGTTAAAACAAAAACGGAGAGGCAAAGTTCCCTGCCTTCTCCAAATCACCTCCAAATTCTTGTTTATACCAATGAGTACTGATTTCATTTAAAAGTTTCGAAGGGCTTCCCTGGTGGCGCAGTGGTTGAGAGTCCGCCTGCCGATGCAGGGGAAACGGGTTCGTGCCCCGGTCCGGGAAGATCCCACATGCCGCGGAGCGGCTGGGCCCGTGAGCCATGGCCGCTGAGCCTGCGCATACGGAGCCTGTGCTCTGCAACGGGAGGGGCCACAACAGTGAGAGGCCCGCGTATAGCCAAAAAAAAAAAAAAAAAAAAAAAAAAAGTTTCAAACTAATGCCGTATCCCTGAAACTCAACTGTTTCATTACATTCATTTTTCCTATGTACCAAATACCAAAAATAAAACAAAATTCCAACTCTTTTAGCTGCCTCCCTCCACTTCATCACTAGATGGCGCCCAAAGAATCTATTTCCCTACCATTGACTGGAAAAAAAGTACAGCTAAAACAGCAACTCTTCAATGTAAAACGGACAAGGTCTCTGCTGACTGTTTAGTTTCTATTTTATTTATCTGTTATTTGGGCAAAGTTGCACAGATGTTTTTCCTTATCACTTGGCACTCACGGTAAATTTTAAACATAGTCTTTTGAGGTCCACTACAATTTTGTAAAGCCCTTTCCTTCACAGTAAGTCATTTCTATTCCTTTATCTTATACAACAGTAATTATTTATTTTGCCCTTTTCTTATTGAGACATACACTGCTCTGCTTCTTTAGAAACAATTGGGTTATTATATTCTCTCAAGAATTAAGAGTTACCAAATGTCACTCCTGTATTCCCTGCCTAACACTCTGCCATGACTTTCTTCAAAGTATATTCTGGAAAATTCCCCACTGCACTTCTGCCTTCCAGCTATTTTGGAGTTTTTACAACACTTATAGCTTTTTTAAGGTGCTTATACCATGATAAGATCCAGGGAACCAAAATACGTATGTTTGCTCTCATGAAAAAATGATTATCATTTCCCAAGCCCTGTCTAGGGAAGGGAAGAAACAAAAAACAACACACTGGAAAGAGAAATTAATTTGGCTGTGAATCAAATTCCAACCAAAGAATTACGAAACCTTTTTTTTTTCTCCTCTGTATTCTTTACTAAAACTTGGGGAAACTCCTCTGTCCAGATAATTAGTCAAGGAGTAACTGATGATTTATTGAAATTATGTTTGTAGGTATAATTTTGAAACGTGCATTGGTGTGTGAATGCATGTATATTTACACACACACACACACAAAATCTTTCTCTTGGTCACCTCCAGCCAGTGTCACAGTCACTCAACTATAGGAACAGAGCTCTTCATGGGACCTCACTTTACACACTTGAATCAGGGTCTTGGATCCATTTTCCTAACCAGTTGTTTTTCTTGCCTAAGGATTATGCCCTTAGCTGAAAGTTCACCATTTCCCTCTTGTATATGGACCATAATTAAGGATGCTTTTCACAGACAAAATCTTCCTTGGACCCAGATGTTCCTCCTGCTTCTTTTTTTAAAATAATTATTTATTTTATTTATTTTGGCTGTGCCAGGTCTTACTTGTGACACGTGGGATCTTTATTGAGCCATGTGGGGTCTTTTTAGTTGCAGCATGTGGACCCTTAGTTGTGGCATGCATGCAGGATCTAGTTCCCCGACCAAGGATCGAACTCAGGCCCCCTGCATTGAGAGCGTGGAGTGTTACCCAGTGGACCGCCAGGGAAGTCGCCCTCCTGGTCCTTCTAAATTACACAGTCTTGCATGCCTGAGGCGGAGGTAGAGTTTCATACCCATTTATTTTACAAACTCAGTGTGCCCTACATTTTAGCTCTTTATTTATTTATGTTATCCATAACATCTCCTAGAGACTGAGGAACTGGCTTGTACTCAGGTTTTGAAATTGTTCATTTGGTTTCTTCATCTCCATTTATTGTAGAAGGTATTAGGTGACCAGGGAGGTGACGGCAATGTTCAATTAAGACACACCCTTTAGGTCCATCCACCTCACTACAAGTCTGTCATACAGAGTGAAGTAAGTCAGAAAGAGAAAAACAAATACCATATGCTAACACATATATATGGAATCTAAGGAAAAAAAAAAAGGTCATGAAGAACCTAGGGGTAAGACGGGAATAAAGACACAGACCTACTAGAGAATGGACTTGAGGATATGGGGAGGGGGAAGGGTAAGCTGTGACAAAGTGAGAGAGTGGCATGGACATATATACACTACCAAATGTAAAATAGATAGCTAGTGGGAAGCAGCCACATAGCACAGGGAGATCAGCTCCGTGCTTTGTGACCACCTAGAGGGGTGGGATAGGAGGGTGGGAGGGAGGGAGATGCAAGAGGGAGGGGATATGGGGATATATATATATGTATAGCTGATTCACTTTGTTATAAAGCAGAAACTAACACACCATTGTAAAGCAATTATACTCCAATAAAGATGTTAAAAGAAAAAAATGAATGAATAACTAAAACAACACAAACCTAAAAAAAAAAAAAAAGACACACCCTTTAGAAATGGAGGTGTGAAGCTTTTCTATGGAGAAAACACAATGGATTCTGCCACTTTATGTCTTTTTCCCTAATCGGTTAGAAGGAGGAAATGCCCCTGACTACAAATGGAAAATTTAGAATCAAACAATCAAGGACCTGTTTTTATTCAGAAAATTTAAAAGATTGTAGAAACTCCTAGTTGGAAGACACACAGAGTCATGTATAGATTGGTTATCAACCCTGGCTGTGCAACAGGATCCCTAGGGAGTT
This sequence comes from Hyperoodon ampullatus, assembly GCF_949752795.1. Lineage (NCBI taxonomy): Eukaryota > Metazoa > Chordata > Mammalia > Artiodactyla > Ziphiidae > Hyperoodon > Hyperoodon ampullatus. Next base: position 18,851,897 of record NC_136918.1, read on the forward strand.
ATACATTTCGAGCTCCACCTCAAATTACTGACTCATAATTTCCAGAGGTGGGCCCAGGAACTTGTACTTTTCAAAGCCTTCTTTTATTTAACTGCAGGCAATCTGACCCTAGTTCATGGATTGGCATTCAAGAAAGGTAAGTCTGGACTCTTGACTTACTACCCCTGGCAAGTTTGCATCTTTGTTTTGCTCTCACTGTATGGCTATGGTGGCTAAGTGGTCCTCTGGTGCACAGGGAAGGAATGAGAAAGTGTTCAGTGTCAAGCCCTATGTTGGAAATGCTCGTGAGCATGGCTCCAGGAGCCTGACATCTTGTACTTATGATTCCTTCTCGGCCCCTTATTAACTGTGTGACCTTGGGCAAACTACTTAATTTTGTCTGTCTCAGTTTCCTTATCTGTAAAATGGAGATAATAGTAATAACCTCCTCCCAGTTTTGTTATAAGGACTGAATAAGTGGATGCACGTAAGGCATTTAGCATAGTGCATGGCACTGAGTACAGTCCCTGACTTAACAATGGTTCAGCTTACAATTTTTTGATTTAGATGGTGTGAAAGCGATATGCATTCAACAGAAACCGTACTTTGAATTTTGATCTTTTCCCAGGCTAGTGATAATGCAGTATGATACTCATGTGATGCTGGGCAGTGGCAGCAAGCCGTAGTTCTCAGTCAGCTCTGCGATCAAGAGGGTAAATAACTGATACACTTACAACCATTCTGCATCCATACGACCATTTCGTTTTTCATTCTCAGTACACTAGTCAATAAATTACATGAGATATTCAACACGTTATTATAAAATAGACTTTGTGTTAGATGATTTTGCCCAAGTGTGGGCTAATGTAAGTGTTCTGAGCACATTTATGGTAGGCTAGGCTGAGCTCTGATGTTTGGTAAGTTAGTTGTATTAAATTCATTTTGACTTAATGATATTTTCAACTTACGATGGGTTTCTTGGGTCATAACCCCATTGTAAGTCAAGGAAGATCTGTAAATGAGCAAAAAATGATATCCTTGTTCTGATTATGTTATTTACTACTCAGGAAAAAACAAACTTGTGAAAAAGATATTATTATCCTAATTTAAGAAAAGAAAACTGAGGCTCATACAAATTAAATATCATGTCCAAGTTAAACAGAGCTGGCAAGTGTTAGAACTGAAATTCAAATCCAGACCTGATGACATCAAGCCCATACTCCTTACACCATAAGAAGCTACTTGAACACCTCAACTGATGGTTGAAACTACTACTTCCAAAGGCAAGAATTTTTTCATGGCATACTTCCGACAGATAATAGTAACAGTCTGATGCTGATTTATAAAGCAACTGTTGAAAGACCATTTGTTGAATCCTTACTGATGCCAGTGGCTCCATGGAGCACTTCAAATAACACTGTTGACTCATTTGATCATTATGACAACCCTGCAGGTTAGTTGTTATTTTCCCTATTTATCAGACAAGGAAATTGAGGCTCAGCGTGGTTAAATATGTTGCCAAACTTATACAATTAGTATGTGGTGGAACAGGTATTTGAACCCCTGACTTTCCAACTCCATCATTTGTATACTTAGCCAATTTCTTGAGCCTCTGTTCACTGCTTCTGGTTCTTCTTAAGAGGTTAATGAATTAAACACTTAGTTCTCTAGGTCAAGTTAACTTTTTGGTTATTTGGAAAAAGAAATGAAGTCATTAATTCCTAGGTTAAAATCCAAATTCCTTCAACACATCCAGACAGTGGACATGACCTCATTTTGAAGTCTTTTCACCACTGAAGTCACTCCTCTCTGAATATGCAGTTGATGTATTGGTCACTCAAACTGTGATGTGCTGAACTGTACCCGAGAGAGAGAGAGAGAGAGAGAGAGAGAACACCAGGCAGAGTCGGAGGCCCACTCCGACTTCCGCCCACAGGCAATAAGTGCTTCTAAATAGGTCCACATAGATGATTCATTGTCATATTAGTGTTGTAGTCTGTCTTCTGTTTTAAAAGCTAACATTATAAAGGAGGCTTTTTAAAAATTTGTTTTTCAATTATTTCTATCTTTGTGGTTTAAAGATAGCCTGGGGTAAACCAAAAAATTAATATTTGAAATTTTTGTGCTAATTTCTTCACAAGCAATTTTTTGTTCAAACTTAGGTTTCAGACCAAAATGCATAATCTTTTAAAAGAGGGGATACATTTCCCATCCAGATGGGATACTGTTAATCAAAGACTATTTGGGTATATTGGCAGTTATGTGGTGGATCAGAAACCTGTTTTCACTCTTACCTGATATCCACCTGTACAGAGAAATGATGCAATATCCAACTAATATGAATCCTACCATTTCAGGTTTAATTTTGAGCTCCCTTTACTTCTTGAGGATAAATAAGCTTAATGTCCACATTTCATGGTTTTTGCTTCTACAGGGTAAGTGGTTGCTGCCCAGAGTTTCCCTGAGCCCATGTGAATTCTCTTAATTAAAAATGTTTGTGTTTTAGATTATGGAAAGAAAAACCTCTTTAATAGGCATAATAATGCCTATTAAAACTAGTTATTTAAAACTTCCTTTTAAAAGTTTTAGCTTCTTTAATTTTAAATCATATGGAGTTGACTCAAGTCTCTAGAAATTGTCACATTATTAATGATGAAGAAATACTTCATAGCTGAAAACAAATGCGGTCATCTTTGGAAACTGGTGAGATGTTTGAAGAAAAAAAAAAAAGACACTGGTATGGATTTAGAAATCGTTCAGATTCTTTCTCATGGTCCTATTCCAAGATGATCAGAGGGTTGGATGCAGGGAACCAATCTGTCCTGGTTACTTTTTCATGAGAATTTCCACCAATCAGTGAGAAAAATGTGTCCAGTAATATGAGCAATGAAAAACAACATAGTTAGTGGAACTGTTGTTTAGTCTCCATGCCTTATCTTGACCAGCTTCAAAATATCATTGCATAATAAACTCTAAATTACTCATATAAAATCTCCACAATTTCTAGAACTTGCTTGGGAATTAAGGATTAGTAGCCCAGATTCTGGCATTGATCTTTCTGTTTCTTGGACATTTAAATTTAAAGTTTGTTTTAGGTTTGTTTAAAAAGTATTTTTGTAGTAGAAACTCTAGGCACTTTGGTCATTTCCTAACCTACTGGTGAACTGTTGAGTTACCACCTCAATATCTAGTCCTTCAAATTTTCTCTCCAACAGTACCCAGATATTCCTTTAAGGAACTCAATCGATTTCTAACTTGTACCTTTGACCCAACTCACCCCCATCATCACAGAGTGGTTATTTCAGGGAAAACACATGTGACTCAACAAGAGCCCATGAGAGAATGAATCCTACGGCTTGGGTGGGGACCACAGGCTACTCTAAAGCAAAGAGAGATGAGATCCTGAGGGAGAGCCAATAGCTTCTGGGAGGCCCAATGTGGCCTAAAGCCAAAAGCAACACTTCAGAAAAGAGAAATAGAAATTGGAAAAATGCTGATATGTGTTAAGGCTTTGGACCAAGCTTGACTCCTCAGTTATGTGATCCACTAAATTTATTTTATTATTTAAATCCCCTTTAATCACATTTTCAACAGCTTGTAGATAACTTTTCTGAGCCTCAATTTTTTTGGTGGTTGTTCTTCTTTTTAATCAGTAAAGGGATGTTAATATTACCCATCTCATCAGGTATTTGTGATGATTGAATCAGATAACATCTGTAAAGCATGTCGTACGTGCTGAGTATTCAGGAACTATTTAATCCTGTTTCCTTTTCTTTTCCTCTCTCCTCGCAAACTTCTGGGTACTGATGTGTCAGATCATTGAATGCTCCATCAATCCAGGGTGTTTTCAGAGAAGGGAGTGGTGTGGGATAAGGAGTGAAGTCATTACCAAGGCCACAGTTCCCAATGCCTCTCCTTAGACCTGACCCTACCCTACTAACTTTCCCAGGTAGCATTAGCGGCCAGCCAGGTTGACGTATGTCTGGTAGAAAAACACTGACAGCTCCTCAAGGTAAGTGGTAAAACAAGTAGCTAGACAAACTGGATTTTTCTAAGAAGGACATCACAGAGGGGCAACATTTACACACCAATGGATATTCTGTTTTCCTGGGATGTCAAACTTATTCAAGACAATACATTTCGAATGCAGATATTTAAAGATGGCTCTTAAAATTTTAGGAAGCTAGTGATTAAAAAGATGCCCAGTCTAAGCTATGTCAAACAGTTCCACTTAACTGTGAGGTAATTTTTTCATTCATTACACAATTTTGGAACAGGAAGAGATGAGCTCATTCAAATTCTTGTTTGATAGAGAGACAGAGGCCCAGAGTGGCGAGTAGCGAGGTGACTTGCCCAAGCCCTGGAACCAGCTGAAAGCAGAGCCAGGTCTGCCAGTGCTCTTTAAATAGATTGTGCTCCCCAATCCCCCGGTCCCTGCTTAGCAGACTCCACTTCACTTTTCCTTACAAACCAAGTGTCTGGCAGACACATAAACACCCATCAGGTCTAACAAGCATAGCCAGTTTTCCCAAAGGTGGCACAATTGCCGTCTGCGAGTCACCATTGAGTCTCACGGACACATTTCCCTGCTGTCGCGCATGGACCAAGCAACTCACGTAGCAGGGCACGTCCGATGTCTCGTACAGGGTTGGTTTCACAACCTCGGCACCACTCACATTTTGGCTGGATAATGCTTTGTTTAAGCGGCAGAGGGCGAAGTAGGGAGAAGCGAGGGTGCATTGTAGGATGTTTAGCAGCATCCTTCTAACCTGCTAGATGCCAGTAGCATCCCTTCAGTTTCAAAAGCTAAAAATGTCTCCAGATATCGTCAAATGTCCCAGGGAAGGGGATGCAAAATCAATCCATTGACAGCCACTGCTATAGAGGTGAGCCTTTTTGCACTGGGCTGTCCTGAAACTATTTTCCCTCACAGTGCGGTCCTCAATGCAGGGAGGGGAAAGATTGGACATAAGATGTGATGTGTGCTTGGGATTTGGAGTACCTCTTTTCAGGCAAATCAAAAAATTGTCAGTTCTACAGAACAGACTCTAATGCTTACCTAATAGGTGTTCTGGGTTGAGAGTGAAGACCAAACCTAAAAGGGTCCGATACCTTGTTACTATCACAAGAATAAGAAATATACATTAAATAAGAAAAACAAATAACTGGGAAGATAACTCCTATAATACGAAGATAACTCCTGTAATACAAGGGGATAACCAAAGGGAGTCTATGGAAAATAAAGGGATTGAAAACTCACACATACTAGGTCCCCTTCAAATTCCTGGGCTTTCCTTTTTCTTGGACGTCCTTACAGAAGGAGCGTACGATGTTTTCTCTCCTGACAACGTCTGCCAAACTCCTCAGTGCCATGGGTGTGGAACTCTTAAGGCAGAAGCTGGATGAAATGACAGAAGAGAAAAAGGATAACAGTGAGATGTAGAAATATGGAAAAAAGAAACGAGAGGAAGCGAAAGAAAAAAAATGAAAAGGGAGTAGGTATAAAGAAAAAACTTGCCAGAGAATTCTAGCCCCAGTCCTCAACAAAATGTATTTTTTTTAAATTAGACTTTCTCAGCATGGATTCTTTTGGGGGGAACTAATGTAAAATATTTCTCTTTCAGAAAGTCTTGCATCAAAACAGCAATTGTGTTGCTGTCATTTAGAATACTTAACTATGTCAAACTCACATTATTAAATCTGATAGAACAAGAAACAATACCAAATACTGTATCAATCCTATATAATCAGTCCTTCTGAATATCCTAATGTGCTGCTGCTATTCCAAGCTGTCCTTGGAGAAAGCTGCAGCCCAGCAATATACAAAAGGTTTCCCTTTGGCCTTTGTAATTGTCTAGGACAACATAGTCTTACATTTTTAATCATCTATAGCTTTTCAGATATACCAGAGTGCGCCTTCAATAGGACAATAAATGAGAACCAAGATTTCTAAGAGCTTTATGTTTCTTTCTTCTTGTGGTTGATAACATGCTGTTTCTGCCTTGTACTGGATAGAGACGTGGAGCAGATAGCATAAATAGGGGGAAATAAGAAGGATATTCATGCGAGGGCCAGATTCATCTGAGAGTGAAAATAATTTCCTCAAACCAGGAAGCCTCTTTCTTTAAAAAAAAAAAAAGAAAAGAAAAGAAAGAGGGTATCCATTCATTTTAAGTGCTGAGATAAGACAATTTAGAATGATTTTCACCTTGGCACAAAAATCTTCAGCAGAAACAGCACTCTTAGAAGAGAACTGAACGGCAATTCTTAGTAGGGACAGAAAGGAGCGGAGGTACATACTAAAAAATGTAACCCTTCCAACCCAAAAAATTCTCTAGAATTATAAATCAGATTATGAATATGACCCCCCCGCCTTGGGGGAGATACAGCATTAGTAATGTCATGTTACTTTAAAAGAAAGCTCTTGGTTCAGCTTTTCTGCATAAATAATGAAGTAAATACTTTTCCCACAAGTAAAGAAGTATCTCAGTGGTCCCCAAACCCGCCTGGCAACTACAATCAGTTTGAACCTTCCCTAGACATCCTGACTCAACAGTTCTGGGGTGAGGTATGGAACTCTACTTCTCACAATCTCCTTAGATTATTCTGATGCTTTGTCAGGCTTAGAACCCGCAGGAGAATTCAAGTTAAGGGAAAGTTTTTAAAATACCCTTGTATTTTTTAGCGCTATTGAATATACTAAAAATATCTCAATTTCCAAATATGTCACTAGATTTCATTCATTGCAAGGCCTTATGTGCCATTGACCTTTAGAGGTCATACAGCATTTTGTTGAGCTGATGAAAAATGTTGACCCCTACTCTAGAAAAACACACATGCCTAGAAAGGTAAAAACTTTACACGCAATTTTAGGGTGTCTATAGATTGCTTAAATCCATCTAGGAAGAAGAACGCCTGTTTGAATGCTTGCACTTGTGGTTTGTGAGAGTTAATAGTTCAGTAACTCCCCCTCAAGTTATAGCACTTAATGATAGCCTGTGTGTTTCTTGAAAGAAAGATGCTACACTTAAGGGACCAGGTTTAGGAAACAACGAGGAAAGCCACAAGCTTTTTTGCACATACTACAAGAGCCTCTTAAGTGGTCTCTCTGCCTCCAGTCTTTTCCCCTTCAATCCATTCTCCACAAGTCAGCCAGAGGAATGGTTCCAAAGTGAGCCTGGCTATAAGCTGCCCATGTATGAAACACTTCAAGGTCATCCTTTTGCCCTAGGGTACCACCCTAGGTTACTTGCTGTAATAATGAAGGGTGAGGCACCACCTTCAATTGTTCTCATTGCCTTGCCCTTCAGCATCACTAGATGCTTGCTATTTATTTATTTATTTATAAATGTTTCATTTTTTTTAACATCTTTATTGGAGTATAATTGCTGTACAGTGTTGTGTTAGTTTCTGCTGTATAACAAAGTGAATCAGCTATATGCATACGTATATCCACATATCCCCTCCCTCCTGTGTCTCTCTCCCACCCTCCTCATCCCACCCCTCTAGGTGGTCGAAAAGCACCAAGCTGATCTCCCTGTGCCATGCAGCTGCTTCCCACTAGCTAGCTATTTTACATTTGGTAGTGCATATACGTCCACGCCACTCTCTTTGTCCCAGCTTACCCTTCACCCTCCCCGTGTCCTCAAGTCCCTTCTCTACGTCTGCATCTTTATTCCTGTCCTGCCCCTAGGTTTTTCAGAACCATTTTTTTTGATTCCATATATATCTGTTAGCATATGGTATTTGTTTTTCTCTTTCTGACTCTGTATGACAGACTCTAGGTCCATCCACCTCACTACAAATAACTCAATTTCATTTCTTTTTATGGCTGAGTAATATTCCCTTGTATATATGTGCCACATCTGCTTTATACACTCAGCTGTCGATGGACACTTAGGTTGCTTCCATGTCCTGGCTATTGTAAATAGAGCTGCAATGAACATTGTGGTACATGACTCTTCTTGAATTATGGTTTTCTCAGGGTATATGACCAGTAGTGGGATTGCTGGGTCATATGGTAGTTCTCTTTTCAGTTTTTTAAGGAAACTCCATACTCTTCTCCATAGTGGCTGTATCAATGTACATTCCCACCAATAGTGCAAGAGGCTTCCCTTTTCTCCACACCCTCTCCAGCATCTACTCTTTGTAGATTTTTTTGATGATGGTCATTCTGACTGGTGTGAGGTGATACCTCACTGTAGTTTTGATTTGCATTTCTCTAATGATTAGTGATATTGAGCATCCTTTCCTGTTTGTTGGCAATCTTTATATCTTCTTTGGAGAAATGTCTATTTAGGTCTTCTTCCCATTTTTGGATTGGGTTGTTTGTTTTTTTGATATTGAGTTGCATGAGCTGCTTGTAAATTTCAGAGATTAATCCTTTGTCAGTTGCTTCATTTGCAAATATTTTCTCCCATTCTGAGGGTTGTCTTTTTGTCTTGTTTATGGTTTCCTTTGCTGTGCAAAAGCTTTTAAGTTTCATTAGGTCCCATTTGTTTATCTTTGTTTTTATTTCCATTTCTCTAGGAGGTGGGTCAAAAAGGATCTTGCTATGATTTATGTCATAGAATGTTCCGCCTATGTTTTCCTCTAAGAGTTTTATAGTGTCTGGCCTTATATTTAGGTCTTTAATCCATTTTGAGTTTATTTTAGTGTATGGCATTAGGAAGTGTTCTAATTTCATTCTTTTACATGTAGCTGTACAGTTTTCCCAGAACCACTTATTGAAGAGGCTGTCTTTTCTCCATTGCATATTCTTGCCTCCTTTATCAAAAATAAGGTGACCATATGTGCGGGGGCTTATCTCTGGGCTTTCTATCCTGTTCCATTGATCTATATTTCTATTTTTGTGCCAGTACCATACTGTCTTGATTACTGTAGCTTTGTAGTATAGTCGGAAGTCAGGAAGTCTGATTCCTCCAGCTCCGTTTTTCTTTCTCAAGATTGCTTCGGCTATTCGGGGTCTTTTGTGTTTCCATACAAATTGTGAAATTTTTTGTTCTAGTTCTGTGAAAAATGCCAGTGGTAGTTTGATAGGGATTGCACTGAATCTGTAGATTGCTTTGGCTAGTAGAGTCATTTTCACAATGTTGATTCTTCCAATCCAAGAACATGGTATACCTCTCCATCTGTTTGTATCATCTTTAATTTCTTTCATCAGTGTCTTATAGTTTTCTGCATACAGGTCTTTTGTCTCCTTAGTAGGTTTATTCCTAGGTATTTTATTCTTTTTGTTGCAGTGGTAAATGGGAGTGTTTCCTTAATTTCTCTTTCAGATTTTTCATCATTAGTGTATAGGAATGCAAGAGATATCTGTGCATTAATTTTGTATCCAGCTACTTTACCAAATTCATTGATTTGCTCTAGTAGTTTTCTGGTAGCATCTTTAGGAATCTCTAGGTATAGTATCATGTCATATGCAAACAGTGACAGCTTTACTTCTTCTTTTCTGATTTGGATTCCTTTTATTTCCTTTTCTTCTCTGATTGTTGTGGCTAAAACTTCCAAAACTATGTTGAATAAGAGTGGTGAGAGTGGGCAACCTTGTCTTGTTCCTGATCTTAGTGGAAACGCTTTCAGTTTTTCACCATTGAGGATGATGTTGGCTGTGAGTTTGTCATATATGGCCTTTATTATGTTGAGGTAAGTTCCCTCTATGCCTACTTTCTGGAGGGTTTTTATCATAAATGGGTGTTGAATTTTGTCAAAAGCTTTTTCTGCATCTATTGAGATGGTCATATGGTTTTTCCCCTTCAATTTGTTAATATGATGTATCACATTGATTGATTGGCATATATTGAAGAATCCTTGCATTCCTGGGACAAACCCCACTTGATCATGGTGTATCATCCTTTTTTATGTGCCATTGGATTCTGTTTTCTAGTATTTTGTTGAGGATTTTTGCATCTATGTTCATCAGAGCATCACTAGAGGCTTTTTAAAATACTGATGCATTGGATACCACCCATCAACCAGTTACTTTAAAATCTCTGAGGGAAAAGAGGAGAGAATCAAAGGGGGTGGGGTTCTAGCATTAAAAAAGAGAAGGGAAGTGGATGAAAGACGAGGGGAGGAAAACAACTCCTGAGGAGATTCAGTTGTACAATGAGTCAGGACTGAACTGCTCCCAGTCCAGGACCCACCGTGCTACATCTGCCCTCTAGGCTTTCTATGTGTTCTTCCTTCTGCTTACAACAGTTTTCTCTTTGTTTCTTTACTAAGCTAACCGTACCCTTCCTTATTTCTGAAATCAAAATTCCCGGGGCTGGATTTCTTTTCCCTAATATGTGCCCTCAGCAGCTCATCTCTATCTGACTACATTCTAAGCAGTTTAAAAGTAGTAGGGAGGTTTGGTGTTTGGGTTTGTTTTGTTTTGTTTTATTTGTTTCCAGTTCTAGAACCAGAGCCTAGTACTAAATCTAACACACAACATAGCCACTTTTAAGTATTTGATGAATAAGAAAAAATTCAGGATCCACATATTAGTATATTCAGATTGCAGCACAGTTTAATGGTTCTTTACTTGGAAGGGCATGTGATACCTCAACATGGGTACTTGATGGTGTAGAAGAGAATTTTTCTGTTTGCTCTGATCTCTCTTAGAAGATAGTAGCCAGAAAGGGGGATTAAACAAATCTCAGTTTGTTGTTCAAGCTCTTCCTTTTTAAAATTATCCTTCTAAGACTTCTTCCTGGCATCTAAAGGAAGTTGGAAATACTGTAGTTTATCATCCAATAAATATTATTTATTTAAGTGACTGAATGAGTGAACAAGTTTCAGTTTGTGAAACTTGGGTCTACAGGCCTATAGCTTATGAACCTGCAATGTGTGTTAAAAGCATATCTCTCAAGTACATTTGGTCTGAAGTTTCTCTACAAAGACAACTTGATACTTGTTATGGTAGGTAATTTTGTACTAACAGTATCACTTTGGACATTTTTCTTAGAATAGACAATAATAGAGAACCTTTTTTGAGCACTCTCTATATGTCACGTACTTTTCCACCAAGGACTTCAGATGTATTAACTGATTCTTTTTTTTTTAATGAAGTATAGTTGATTTACAAAATTGTGTTAGTTTCAGGTGTACAGCACAGTGAGTCTTTTTTTTTTCTTTTTCAGGTTATAATCCATTATAGGTTATTACAAGATACTGGGTAAAATTCCCTGTGCTATACAACTCATTCTTTACAACCTTAAAAAGAAGCTTCCATTATGATCCCCATTTTACAGATGAGGAAACTTAAGCACAAAGAGGTTGTTTAACTTCCCTAGAATTAAACAGCTATTAAATAGAAGAGTCAGAAGTCAAATTCTAGCATCCTGGCTCCAGAGCCCATGTTTTTAGCCACTTCACTAGACTACCATTTAAAAGACAGCAGCAAGATGACAACACTGTTTATTTTATGAAATGTGTATTCAATCAGAATCCATACCTGCAATTGGATTTCAAATTTTTAAGGAGGAAACTAAACTTTTCTCCTCTGTGGCCTGGCTAAATAGAGGGTTGACTAAGTTTTTTTCTAGAGAGAATTTATCAATATGCATCTTTTCAAAGGCTTTCAAATCTATAATAAAAGCCCATGTTTCTATGGCCTTATTATTTTTAGGTCAGGGAATACTTTTTGTCATTCATTACAAAATGTTTCTCTTCCTTCACAAATAGAGAGACAGCAAGAAAAAGAAAGAAGTTAAAAAAAAAAAGAAAGATAAGAATGGAATCTATAAAATTTGGAGAACAGAGATCTAAACATACTGCCCCCCTAATTTTTTAAATTATAATTTTAATGTTATAATATTTTTGAGACCCTATGTCCCAGTTAATGTGCTAAGTGCTGGTAATCTGTGAACACACCTGATCAGGTCACTTGCTAATTAATAAGTAAAGCTATATCACAGAGATAATTTCAGATAGTGATAAGTGCTATGAAGAAAATAAAACAAGGTGTTTTGGTAGAGAGTGAGTAGACGGTGGGGTTATTTTCATTAATAATAAGTGACCCCCAAAAATGTAGGATGTAAAATTAATCATTTGGAGCTGAGATTAGATAAGGGTTTTGGTTACAAAAGAAAGCATATTTCACTCTCTGAGTTGTCTTTAAGTTTTACCTGAAATTAACTTTCCATCGAACTTTAAAATTCTCTTTTTGGCTTTTCATATTTTGTACCTGTAATATAAAAATGTCAATCAGTCTATTTTTTTCCCTTCCAAATGATGTCAGACCTGCAATTTGGGGAAATTTTATCTCTGTGATGTTTTCTATCAGTCGGTGAATTTTTCATGGAAATGTTTCTGAATAGTGGTATTCCCAACCTCATGAATTTAACTGAAAGACTAATTAATTGGAAGTAAAATAAGAGAATGGGTATTTTTGTGTAGATATTGCTTAATTTTACTTATAAGTCTGAACTAATTCTTGAATATCACTATAATCCTATCAGAAAATAAAAAATGAAGATGAAACTAGTGATGTTTTAATAACTCACAAATTTACAGCTTGTATGATTAAAATATGGAAGAGTAGGGCTTCCCTGGTGGCGCAGTGGTTGAGAGTCTGCATGCTGATACAGGGGACGCGGGTTCGTGCCCTGGTCCAGGAGGATCCCGCATGCCGCGGAGCGGTTGGGCCCGTGAGCCATGGCCGCTGGGCCTGCGCGTCCGGAGCCTGTGCTCCGCAACGGGAGAGGCTGCAACAGTGAGAGGCCCACGTAATGAAAAAAAAAAAAAAAAAAAAAAAAAAGGAAGAGTAAATTTGCACATTTCCATAGTTCAATTAAAAGTTTTAAACTATTTATTACAGAGTTTAAACTTGAAAAACTGAAAATAAGTCCACTGTGATTTTTCTTATCTTCAGTTGTTTTCTATCACTATTTCCTCAAACCATGTTTCAAATCAAAACTACACCTTGGTTAAACATTTGCCACTTGAGTCACTCCTTAAAATAGAATTTCTTTCTTGGGTTGTCTATTATTCATTCTGAATGGGATTAGGCATTTTGGCTACATACAAACCCAAAGCTTTCACGTTGGTCCCTTTTGAAAGATGTAGTATTATACACACTCCTTGTCTTTAAAATAATAATGGCCAAAACAGAAACAACAGCCTTCACCATGCCACATCAGGAATTGTTCTCTACAGTTCAGTAATTACAGTATGTATTTTGTGAGACAGCCCTTGAAAATGGCTCAGAATGCTTCCATTTTCCCTTTGGACTGCAATATATTGTTGGTAATAAAATCTATGAGTTCTGCCAAACACAAAATTGCAAATTGAGACTGTACAGGGACTGCCAATCCAATCTGTCACTGTTTACAGTTACCATCGTTAGTTTTAGGCTACAACTAAGGCTGAGACTCTATATTAGGCTTCTGACAGGCTGAATACATATTTGCTTGGTAATTACACTGAAGGATGTAGAGCAGTCATGTGGTATTTTTACTGAACGTGTATTGCTGATAAATGGAGATGACTGAAATTGTGTAACATCTGACATACCCAAGGTCTACATAACAGCACCTTTACAAGGTTTCTCTTTTGGAGATTAACTAGTATTACTTACTGAGAATTCAAGGTTGTAAAGTATAACAACAAAAATTAACATTTATCCAGTAATTTGCAATTTAGAGTGTTTTCCTTCCCACCTAATCATTGGACTCTCACATTAATACTTTGAGATAGGCACAAATAATTCAGTGCCCAGTCAGGAAAGCCACGACTTGGATCCATGAACATGGACTTCAAGTTAGAATATGCCGAGGCCAACGTGTTTACCTCAGTGTTCAAAGTTCAGAAGTGTATATTACCTTAAGGCCTTTCTAGAAGTGAAAATCAATAAAGTTAAGTCTAGAGACCAATGCTGACCTAAAACAAATAGATTGTCAGTTATTCTCCAGCAAAACTGGGTTCATGTGGGATCAACAAAGAATTATATTTCAGGGTCTGCAATCATGGTGAGCCACGTGCAAGTCCTTGCAAGTCAAGGGAAGAACTCTTTTCATAGAGAGGAAAAAGAAGTTGGGAGGGCTGTAGTAAACAAAGAGGCCATGGGTTTTCATTGGCTAAGTCCTTGCCAGGAAAGAGGAGACTTTCTTCTTCCAGTTGAGCTCTGCTACTGCTACGTAAGAGCTCCCCCTTCTGGTCATTCCACTCTATTTATCTGAGATTGCTATTCATTAATTTTCTACACCAATGTGTTATATGCCGGCAAGGAGCTCTGAATAGTAGGTTTTAAAGTTTGGCTTATCATCTATTTACAAAAGAAAGAAAAAGAGAGAGGGGGAATGGAAGGAGGGGAGAAAGAGAGAGGGAGGGAGGGAAGGAGAGAGGGAGAAAGGAAGAAAGAAAGAAAAAGGAAAAGAAAAGAACACTTTATTGCCTGTGTAACGTAAAATTGTTCCATGCACTGAGCATTTCGCGTTCTAAAGGGCATGATCTTATTTTCAAGACTTCTACTGAGTTCTCAGTAGGGTTTCTAACCCCTCCCTGACTCTAAACTGTCTGTACTCCAGTTTTTCCACCTATAAAACTATACATGCACACATACACACACACACGTGCAATACACTTCAATATTATTATAAGGATCAGCTGAGACAAGCCATTAAAAGGGGGACCTCTTTCCGTCTTTTTGTTTTCCTTTTTGATGTGTGCATTTTAAGACTATCCAAACTGAAATATATCTGTGCACTGTTTCAGTAACAGGGACCTGACTACAGAATTACACTGAATTAGGAAAAACAGATTTTGACACTGCTCTGTCCAAGACCATTATCCTCCTGCTGCATGTCTCCCAGACCAGCAAGAGTTCTCCACATCAGGGGCCAACTGGATGAATGCCAAATACTCTACAGAGTAATCCTGCCCCAGCTTTTCTGTTTTAAATAGGACCTATAAGTGTCTGTGAATTAAAAATTAATATTCGGAGGGCCTAAGTATAGTTTCTGTTTTTATAAAAGGTAAATCAAATTCCACATCAGAAACTTAGCTAGGTTGGTTGTTTTCAAAGTATGATGATTAAGGGACTACATATGTTATGATCTGAATTCCTTGAGTAAATGGTAGTAGCTTTGGATAAGGCAACAATATCCATTATCTTGAAAACTTTTCTGTTACTAATCTGTTCAATATTAGTTGGTCTGTTCGTATTGACGTCAGCATTCTGTAGTTAATTTAACCTGAAAACAGAGTAACATTTGCAGTTACAAAAACAATAATTTAGCTAACATTCTGTGTGCTTGCTAAGTACTAGGCACTGTCCTAAGCAATTCACATGAATTAACTCATTTATTCTCACAACCATCCTGTTACACCTTCTTACAGGCAATAAAACTGAGGTTTAGGGCAATTAAGCAACTGTCCCAAAGCCTTATTTCTATATGTGACTTTCCGGAATTAATTCAGCATTAAAAATATAAAGCTGTTACCTCTGTATATTTTTTTGTCAAGAAAACAGTTACCATTCTGATTCTTTTTTTTTTTTTTTTTTTTTTGCGGTACGCGGGCCTCTCACTGTTGTGGTCTCTCCCGTTGCGGAGCACAGGCTCCGGATGCGCAGGCTCAGCGGCCATGGCTCACGGGCCCAGCCGCTCCGCGGCATATGGGATCCTCCCAGACCGGGGCACGAACCCGTATCCCCTGCATCGGCAGGCGGACTCTCAACCACTGCGCCACCAGGGAGGCCCACCATTCTGATTCTTAACCAAAATTAAAGATAATAGTTTTGTTCACAAATTGTTTATAAAGCCATAGTAGTGGATTAATCCTTTTAGAGCCTCTCTTATGGCTCCGTTTACACAATTGTGTTTAAATATGTAGATAATCAAATCCACCATATTGGGAGGGGGCCTCTAGGGCATCAGAACCTTTATATGAAATGAACTAGTAAGTTAAAGTTGGTGAAGAGATATAAAGAAATTTCAGTAGTAATAATAGTGTTGCTCCTGTTCTCTTTCCTGGTTTTACCTCATACTTTCTTTGTAAGAAAAAGAGCAGTCTTGTAATATGTAAACTGACTTTACTTTAGAGAAGAGGCTCGATCTCTGGTCCGGGAAGATCCCACATGCCGCGGAGCAACTAAGCGTGTGTGCCACAACCACTGAGACTGTGCTCTAGAGCCTGTGAGCCACAACTACTGAAGCCCACACGCCTAGAGCCCGTGCTCCTCAACAAGAGAAGCCACTGCAATGAGAAGCCCACTCACCGCAACGAAGAGTAGCCCCCGCTCGCCACAACTAGAGAAAGCCCGCGTGCAGCAACAAAGACCCAACACAGCCAAAAATAAATAAATAAAAAATTTTTTTAAATGCATTTAATAGTTTACAATGAATTGTGTTTTGAACTACTGCTTTTATTTTTCCAAAGAGGGTATCCAAGGATTGTTTGTCCATATCCACTTTGCCCAGAGGACAAAACCATATCCACAGCATTCATTCAATGCAGTGGTCCATTGAAAACAGATCTCCCTGGCTGGTCGTAATACCAAATCTCTTACACAGATGGATGTGGTTAGGCTGAGAAATTGAACAGGGGCTGATGATTCCACAGTAAAGATCTCTCGTCCTTCAGGGGTTTCTTGTATTTGAGTCTCACTTTAAGGCCAGGATGATTTACAGGTGGAAACAAGACCAGTATTCTGGTTTTCAGTCTCAGTTTTGCCATGGAGAAAGGCTTTGAAAGGCAATGTAACAACCATCTCTACTGCAGTTAACATTAGAGAAACTTTCAGATGAGGCAAAAAGCTACACCAGTTTCTAAGAGTGCCTTCCCCTGCCTTATCTAATTTTATTTTCTTGTCTATAAATTAGGAATGCTTCTAATTTACCATAGTGGTGGCCTGAAAGTGGTCAAATGGCTGCAAAGTGAAGCTGCTAGTGCTACCATATGTTTTTTATGATGACTACTGTTGAGATTTCAACGTTGTTTTCAAAGTAAGCTCATTCATACTGATAATTTTCATATATCCCTTAAGGGAGCATACTGTGCTTCTAGAAAACTCACCTATGGTCCCTCTAGGGCAGTAGTTCTCAAACTTTTGCATGCATCAAAATCACCTGGAGGGCTTATTAAAATACTGATTGCTGGGCAGCATCTCTAGAGTTTTGATTCAGTAGATCTAGAGTGGGGCCCAGTAATTTGCCTGTCTAGCAAGTTCTCAGATGATGCTCATGCTACTGGTCCAAAGACACTTTGGAACCACTGATCTAGGAAATGCTAGAGATATATTTGTTGGGGTTATTATGACCATCCAGTGAGGTCCATTTCAAAGGGCCACAGCATTGAATGAATGCCATGAATATGGTTTTGTCCTCTGGGTAAAGTGGATATGGACAAACAATCCTTGGATACACTCTTCGGAAAAATAAAAGTACTAGTTCAAAACATTTGTTGTAAACTATTAAATGCATCTTAATACCAAGTCCCTAGGGTAATGAAATAAAGATCATAGAATGTAGGTGGGGTGGAGGTGGCAGATGGAGAGGAATATTTGTAGGTTTAAGACTGTTTTAAATGTCAGCTCTTCAGTATTTTTTAACCAATCCCAGAAGACCATGCAGCTGAAAGGAAAGACAACTGACAGTGAGGAGATACAATTCTAACATGAGCTGAGGTAAACAAGGACGCATTTCTTTATCTCTCTCTAGTGGGAAATATTCCGTAGATCATAAGAATTATAGATTAGTGCTATCATCCAATTTTCAAAAACAATCTGAATCTGTACAATTGTTCCATTTTTCTCAAGCTGAAAAGAGAAAGTTATTTTCTGCTCAATTTTTCCTTGTAAAAATGTTCTTGTATAAAAGTCTGAAAAAATGAAAAGTGTTATCCCAATTCTTCTTAATGTATAGGTGCTTCTTAAGGGTATAGTTTCACAAGATTCACAAAATTTTCAAGTGGCATCAAATTTCATATTTTTTCATAAACCGCCCTTGTAATAATACCTAGAATCAACATCTCTGAAAAGTTAAAAGCTACTCCTATATTTTTATATCACTTATTCTCAAAATACCTCTGGGAGGATGCAGGCAAGGTATTATTAAACCCATTCTACAGGCAGGACAACTGAGGTCCAGACTGCTTGCATCACCTAGCAAGCTAGTGGGCCAGAGTCTGTTATCATACACTTCTTTTGGAATTTTAACAACCTTCCTTCATTTTAAAGCCACATGTTATGTACTATTAGAATAAAAAGTGTTCTATTTTTTAATCAAAGCTTTGTAAAATGCCAGGTTATTTAATCCTAACTGATCTTGGTGAACGTTTTTTCTTACTATTAGCACATTCTTATTAAACTCTTTTCTCTGTTTTAACAAACTTACATATACCATTCTCATTTTTATAATGATATTATTTTGACTTTTTCTTCTTATAAAACTAATTGTGACAATTTTAGAAAATATTTAAAATAAAAATATTACAAATAAAAATAACCTATCATCCTACTACCCAGAGACGTCTACCAATGCCACTCTGTGAACATCCATCCATTTATTTTTCTATAAAATCCTTTAAGATGGAAAAGGATTTTTAATATTTTTATATTAAAAATATATGCTGAAATTCTGTTATGAATACTTCTTAATGACCTTTCTTCTGATAAATGTTACTGAAGTACAGCAGACATGCAGAAAAGTAGACAAACATCAGTGTACAGTTTGATGAACATTCACAAAGTGAACACCCCCATGTATCAGTCTGAGACCAAGAAAAGAACACGAACAGAACTCCAGAGGCACTCCGCGCATGCTCTGTGCCCATCTCCAGTCATGAGGCACTCCCAAAGTTATCCATTAGTGATTTTTGCCTCATTTTAACTAGATATAAATGACATATAGTATATACTCTTTTGTGTCAGGCTTCCTTTGTTCACCTTTGTGTTTATCAGATACATTCACGCACAAACTCTTAGTGGCTGCACAGTATACTATTTAATGGATTACTATGATTGACTTCAGCATGAAAGCTCTTCTATGGGACATTTAAGACATTGTGAATTTCTCACTGTCATAAACAATGTTGCTATGAGCATCCTTATTGATTTGTTCACATTCTTATACAGTCTGTAGGATAAGTTCCTAGAAATGGAAATGCTGGTTTTAAAGATATCCATGATGTTAAGACTTTGGATGACTATTTCCAGCTTGTCCTTTAGAGTAGTGAAAACATATTTCCACCAGTAGCATGGGAGAGAGCCTGTTTTCCAATATCTTCTCCATCAGTTCATGTTACAATTTTCTTTAACCCTTAAAGTTCTGATGGTTTCTGGTCTCGGTGTTTTAGCGCTATTAATAGCAATATTTCTCAACTCAAATCTTGAATTATTTCAGAGAGACAAGGACCAGTTTTTCTTTTTAAAGCTAAGTTACCTTTATATAATATGGTATTTGTATGCACCAGATGTTTTGTTTAATGTATTACTCTGCAGTTACTAACGCTTCTTAAATGCTAACAGACATCATGATATAGGATTTCTTGAATGTGTACAGCCTGACCTAGCTAGATATCTCACTTCTCAAAAATGTATTGTTCCAGGGTGTGAAAGAAAGTACAAATACTGTGTTATGTCTGTATTTTAATCGCTTTCTATTCCCTTAAATATAGAGATTTACTAGTCTAAGTAATAATTACTGCCCCATGTTTTCGTAACTTGAATGTTTCCTTCCCTAGAGTCTTTTTAAAGAACTTTTTTCTTATTCTGAAAATAACATTACTGTGTGAAGATACAGATAAGTCAGAAGAAAACGAAAATCATCTGTATTCCCTCTACCCCATTGCTTGTTTGTTTGCTATGTCTCACTGCAGTCTTTCTGTTGCACATTTATAGAATTATTTTTCACAAAAAAAATGAATTGTACTGTACACACTGTTTTGTAACCTGCTTTTCCCTGTTAATATATCATAGACAGTTTTCCATCCAATCATTTCTTGATCCAAATAACATCACTCACTCAATTAGTGTGTGATATACTCACATATATTCTCTTCAAAGTGCTTTGTAATCACCAAACTGTAAAGAAGGTGAAAGTTCCTTCTTCTTGTGGAATTATCTGGCAACTACTGTGTTTGGTGTTGAAAGAGTCTTGGCATCCTGGGACCCAGGGAGCCCAGGTGAGAAGGTGTTTATTGATGTGATTCTCCAGGCTCTAGCCCATGCGCCACACCCCAGCTCATTTAGCTCCTAGCACCTCTGTCTGACCAAAAGGAAAAGCAGCAATCCACCTTCTTGACTTTCAAGTACATTTCAGTTTCCAGTCATGAATCCTGAATGCAGAGATCTGCAACTTTCTTGGATCTCTGCTAAACAAGCTACTTTTGGGAAGCAGTCAAATGGCAACATTTGTTTCCCGAAGCGTCACTGTTGTTTTAACTTCATTTATAAGCATGCCATGCTTATCAATTAGGAGTGCTGTCTCCACTCATAAAATGTCTAAGCTGATGGTACAATGGTTAGTTAACTAAAAAAATAGGCAATTACTGTATAAAACATACGGTTTTAAATTAAATTAGTTAGGATTTGGAATGGGACCAGTATTTTTCTAATTAAATGTGGGTTTGGGGGGCAGGGAGCTTATTACTGTAGTTCCACAGAAGCATAATTATTTTCAGGAATACTCCTTTCTAGTTAACCTAACAGAAACTAGTGTATATTTTTAGTTGTTTTACTTCGTATACTTGAACAGACAATCCAATGAGAGATACTGACTCCCTGATTTAACTTTTTGCCCAGAAGAAGAGAGGTAACTGTTATAAAACTTGGCTTCAGCCAGGGGAAAAAAAAAGAATCTCTCTGAAGATCAACTACGATTTATTTACCAGGCCCAGTCAATGTTCGAGTATCTTAAAGGGTGTTAAGCGTGACAATATGTGTTTGAAAAGTTTGAATACACAAATCATTAGGTCCAGAACTAAACTTGAGATGAAAGGTCACTGCTTTTTTCCACCAAGCCATCTAACCTCTAGTTTAAGCACAAGTATAAAACCATCTGCTTACCAGGAGGCCCAGGAGCTCAAAATCCATTAACGCCATATGTATCAACAGAAGTGTGATTTCAGAGCCTCAACTGTTTTCAATTTCTTTTCTTCATCATTATCTGCCAGAAACTTAGCTGGGATGCTTTCCCTTTCCTTAAAATGCATTGAATTTCAGTTTAATTATGCAAGTCCCTTTCTTATTAAGTAATTACACACATTTTCTCATCTGTGTCTATATTTCAGAAGTAACTGCTTCATTTTGTTGAAAATTAACCAAAAAGGGGGAAAAAAGACTTTATTTTCAATTTCCCTTCTTCTTCCCTAAGGGAACTAACACATCTTTCAATACATCACAAGATAAAGATGCTGACTCAGTCTCTTAAATAATCCCTGAAGTCTCCAGCACAGCCCTTAATGAGACAGAGTTTGCTGTACAAGAAGTTGTTTTATTAAGTGAGTGAGAAATAACTTTTCCTCCTCCAAAAGTGCCCTTAGTGAAATAATTTAAGTCTGAAGCCAAGCCCTCCTATACTTATCCCAAAACACAGGGAAGGGCAAACAACACAATTTCAAAATGACAAAATGGCTACTTAGTTGGAAATCATACTTGGGAAATCTCACCCAAAATGAGAGGTTAACTGTGGTCAACACATGAAAGTAAAGTGCTCGCCAACCGGAAAAAAAAAAAAAAAGACAAATCAAGCAGATCTTCAGAGAGAATGAAGAAAAAAAGTGGGAAAACTTCTTATACAGTTCATAATGATTGTGCCTTATTTATGTGGATGGAGGTTTTGTCCAGATAATCTTTCGCATTTGTGGCTTATAAAACATAAGCATTTTTATATCAATTACCTCATTCAATCCTCACAACAACCTTAAGAATGAGGCAAAAAATAAATTATCTCCCCCAAATTACAGATATGTGATCTTCAGTTCAGGATTATTAAATGACTTGTCCAAGGTTCTATGTAGTTGGTCAGTGGTACATGACCACTGACTTTGAATAAGTCCTGCCCTAATGCCTTTTTAAATTAACTGACAGAAGATTATTTATAGTATAGAGGTTCTTCCCACGCTATAGTGACTCAGCTGTATCGGTGGAACAAAGGGAGATTAAGAATTATTGGCATATATATTCTACATAAAATGTTAAATTCAAGTGGTTAATTTCAGCCTGCTCCAACCAAATCTTTCAAAGATGCTTACATTCACACAGTAACCACAGATATTTAAGTTCCTCTTTTGTTTATGGCGACACTGGCTGATTGAAGTTTCACTGACTTTTCTTTTTGCCTGCTGGCAGAACAATCCAATGGCAAAACAGCAGGAGGGAAATGGAAGAAAACAAAAGATCTGTATATTTTGAAAACTCAAAAATAAAACTTTGATATTATTGATTGACTATGAAGTAGCATCACCGTGAGGATTACTTATTGATCTACTAGCTGACTACCAAGTAGTCTCTTAACTTGTCTCCCAGTCTCTTCTCTTCCCTGCTTCCCTCAAGCATATAAATTGGGGGCAGATTATTCCAGCTGTAGTTACCTTGTGCAAACCCTTCCATAAGCTGGCTAAGAAAACATAAACTCTTCACCCTGGTATTCAAGACCTCTGCAAAGTAATAATACCTATCATTTATTAAACACCTATTATAGCACAGACATCTCAAAACGATCCTGGTAAATGTATGATTAGGTTAATTTTAGAAGGGAGAAAACCGAAGCTGAAGGAGGTTAAATAACTTTCCCTAGGTTGGTGGCACCAGTGTCCCAGCTCGGGCCTGCTTAACTCCAAAGTCCAGCCTGCCGGTCTAGATTTGTTTCTGACCACTAGGACATACATAGCCTAAATTAACACTAGCCTGCGGCTAGTTTGCAATCATTCCTAGCCCTATCACAGTTCTGTGCTGTTGTGGTGGAGTTTTTCCACCTGGAATGTTCTCCCCAATTCTACTGCCTATAGAAATGTTAGTTCTTCAGGATGAATCTCAAACATCACCCCCTCCTTGAAGTCTTTGCTGAATCTTATCTCCAGCGACCTCTCACACGTGAGGAAAAATCTCCCTCGTCTTTGAATGCTTTTAGATTTTTGCATAATTCTTCTGGCACTTACCTTCTTTTATTGTGGCTCTTTTCCTGTCCTCATGAAAAGTTTGCAAGCTTCTCAAAAACAGGAACTTGGATTTATTCATTACTCATATCTTTATATCCCTAGCAGACATTCAGTGTTGCAGGGATTCAGAACTTCCGAATATAGATTTGCGATGTTGAATAAGAAACACAGCCTCGTGGTAGCCCAACCAATGAGAAGCCTCCATACTTTGGACTCCCAGCTTCCACCAATGAACTCTTTTGTTATTACAGCCCTGCCCAGCTACCTTCTTTTCCCTATAAAAGCAAGTTCTGGCTTTAACTAGGATCTGCCATAGTTAGGAAACGTAGGTTTGCTTCTTCTCTGGCTATTTCTGAATAAACTTGCTTTTGCTGGTAGAAAAAAGAAAGGAAAAGAAATACTACCTAGAATATACCATATGGAAAACCCAGTTTCTCAGTCCACCTCAGGCCGGGCCTGGGGCCCTGCGGCTTCCCCGCAGGCTCTCTCACACGCTCTCTGTGCGGACTACGAGCCCCTCAGAAGCCCCTGGGCTTGAGGCAATGGGCACTACTCCGCGGCTGGTTTCCCGCCAGCCCTAGTGCGATTGGGCGTGGCGTATGCGGCGGGGTCGCCCTGGAAGACAGCCGGCGCCGGCGCCGCGCCAAGCGGGCATGGAGGGGCCTCCCCGGGCTTGGGCCCCGCCATGGCCTGGAGCCAGAGCTGGGACCCCCGGCCGGAAGCCCCGCCGACCCAGTTGCCAGCCCCCATCATGCCTTGGACGTTTTCAAGGGTCCATCAAGAAGACCCTGTCGGTACCTGCTACAGTGGTACCCGGGCCACTTCCTGCAGGAGAGGCTGAGCCTGGAGCACCTCAGCTTGGACCTGTACCAGATCCTTGCGTCCCTCGCCCAGGTCCCCGGTGACAGAAAGGTAAGAGCTGCTGGCGGCCAGCTAAGGGGGACTCACTCCCCTCTTGAGGGCGGTTTGAACGAGTGTCGTCCGGGATTGGTGATGTTCGGCCCCTTCCTTGGAATAGTCTGAATCCAAGTATGGCAGGACTCAGAAATGTGTGAAAGTCTTGTTTGATCTGTTTCTAGCAAGTGTGCACCCCCAAATCACGTGTTCTAGAAACGTAACAGAGGTAATGGAGTCTACATTGTGGCAGTTAATGGAGTCACTGGTTTGGGGGGGTCCGTGAAGCTGGCTTAAAGGGGGCCATCCATGGAAGGAGGTGACCAGTGCTCCCCCTTGTAGGAGGGGACGCGGGATTCTGTGCAGACTAACCGTATTTCATGGGATGAGACTCCGTAAATGTTATGGAGGACCTTTGGAGGTGTCAGAATGCCTAGGTATTCCTTTATTTGTTTGGGGTTGGTTACTTGCGCGCCGCCGTCTCCGTACAGCGTTTGCAATCTGGAAGAAAGTAGGTGAAGGCCTTCTCTGCTGGTTTGCCTGCTTTTCCTTGATGATGTTTATGAGACCAGCCTGTGGGTGGAATGGTTGTGTGGCCCTAATAGTGCTGTTGGGTTACACCTGTTTGCTTCACGTGACAAATCCTAAAAGCAGGTATTGCAAAAGCACTGAAGTTGCAGTTTTCAGACATTTAAAAACCTGTTTTCTACTTGTTATCCAGAGGTCATGAGCGGACTCGTCTTAATTGTTGCTTCATGGACAGTTCACCTCACCACATACAGTTGTACTTGCATTTGTATATTCAGTGCACAGTATTTTACTTCATGTGTATTCAGCCTTGAGTTTCACAAGAATGGACCGGCCTTCCCACTTCCCCCCAACTCTTTTATTCCACTAGAGTCCAATGCTTACCATTGAATTGGTTATACCTCTCTGAAGTTATTACTATTCTAAAAGCATTCCTACACAGTTCACATTTAGGAAATCATAAACATAGATGACTTTCCTGTGGTAGTTAGGCAAAAGAAAAGGAAGGAAACTTTTCTTAATTTAAGCTGTGTTAAAAAACTTGTGTTTCTTGTAAAATTTATTTTATGTAAAAGTATTTTAACAGAGTAATGACTTCCTTAGCCATAGAAACCTGAAAAACTCAAATTATGGTAACACCTTATTATGACCCTTAAATTAATTTGTACTGCTCTAAATAAGCATATAATTTTATCAGCTAGTAGATGACTTAACCTTGGGGGAGTACACAGGATAATGGAAAGAGCCCTTGTTTGAGTAGCAGAAAGACCTAGTCCCACCCCAGGCTAGCCCATGCTGCCACAGTTAGCCAAGTGACATTGGACACAATAATTCACCTGAGTTCAATAAACATTTATGTAGGGTCTACTCCATGCCAGGTACTGTGTCAAGGTACTGCACTGGTGTAATTCTTACCACAAGTTAGGGATTCTGATGGATATGTTTAAATTCATCGACCTATGAATCTATACTTTTGGTAGAGTTATATGAATAGGCTATCTTGAAGGAGGAGGGTTGGATATTTATTAAGTCTTTTTTGGGTTGAATGACTTTGTATGCATTATTCTTTAATGAGTTTTCACATTAACCCTGTAAGGTGGGTATTGTTAGTTCCATTTTACAGATGGAGTTAAATAATTTGCCTTAAGTCACACAGCTAACAGATGGTATAGTGAGAATTTAAACCTATCTAATTCCTAAGCCTATTATTTCCTCATTAATCACATGGCTTCAAGCCAAGGAAAGAGCAGTGAATGTTATTGAGCATCTGTTTACTTCAAGCACTGTGCTAGGCACTCATTTGTGTGGTTTTATTTAATCCTCATGGGAAATCAGAGGCAGTAATATTTGAATTTTACAGTTTGACTTAAGAATCATTGGAAGAATAACTTGTGCCTGGACCTAATCTGAGGCTTATGTTTTGTTTTGCTCCTTAAAGGTGAGGGATATGCTCAACCAAAATTATAATGTTAAATAAAGCATCCAGTTAAAAAGAAAAAAGTTTTTTTCCTTGTCTCCCTGGAATCTCCTCCTTCTCTGTTGCCTAGCTCAGTGAAGGGCACCACCAGCCACCCTTGAGCCAGCAAATCCCTGGGTGTCATTCTTGACTCGTCCCTTTACTTCACCCCACATCCAACTACAAATTCTGCAACTGCACCTTCTAACTATCTCTCCAGTTCTTCTATGTTGTTTCATCAGCCGTATCACCTATGCACTCTTAATAAACATAGGCTAACCAAGCGACTCAGAGAAAGTAGGCAATTTGCTCAATGCACTTCTTTACTGGGTTTTCCCATTACCTTTTAAATGAGGCCAATCTTTCTTCAAATTTTTAAAACAAATTATAAATAGGTTCCTTAATTTTAATTCCACTTATAACTAGCTCCCCAAGTTTCTATTCCTTTTACAGTCAATTTATAAATAAATTTTATAATTTATAAATTTTATAATTTATAAATTTATAATTTTATAAATTTTATAATTTATAATTTATAAATAAATAAATTATAAATAAATTTACAGTTTATTTCCCTCTCACCACCTTCTTCTTAAACCACTTTATCTGGCTTCTTCCCCCACCATTCAGTTTACTCGTTTATCCTCAGCTGCAAGGATTTTGTTGTGAGCCACGGGGAGGATGGAGTTGCTACTTAACTTTGGTACTTGGGGCATGGTTGCTTTTGGACATGTTAAACTGGAGATGCGTGCTCAGTTTAAATTGGACCTGCAAAGTTGGTAGCTCATCAACATACAGAGGCTATGTAAAACCCAGTCCTGGATAAATTCTCTTAAAGCAGTGGGTCTCAATCCTGGTTGTACATTAGAATCACCTGGTGAGCTTAAAAATCCCAAAGCCAGGCCCTACTCTAGGCCCATTTTACCAGAATATCCAAGGCATGACCCAGGCATCAGTATTGTTTCAAAAATTCCTGGATTATATTTATCCGGGGATGGAAATAGTCAAAAAAAAAAAGAGAGAATGAATTCCTTCCAAACAGTATTTGGCACAGCTAGGACTTGATTTAAATGTAGTTCATCGTAATCAGTAGAGAGAATTTTTCACTGAATTTTCTCAGAGGGAGAATTTGTTCCACTGTGAACAATCTTGTCTGAAAACTAGAGTTGGACTTTGATTTTCCAGAATCCTTCCACCCTATTCTCCCAAATTCCTCACTGCTTAAATAACTGCAACTCTGGGTTGTTCTATCCAAGGGGATAGATAGAACAGAGCAGAGAACACTGATCATTATTCATTCAACAAACATATTTAAGTGCTGGGACACTGCATTTGCTCCAGGAGACTGCAAGATAAGATACAGATTCCACTCCAGGGATGCTCACAATCTAGCCAGGGAAGATAGACTTGTAAACAAATAGGTATAATCAAGTGAGCTATATGGAGGTGTAAAAGTAGAATGGTCAGTTTTATGGGGTGGGGGAGGGCAGTTCAGGCTTTACACAGGAGGTGAAGCTTGAGGTGCATTTTGAAAGATAAACTTGTTGATATTTGCAGGCAGATAAGGAGAGACTAGGGAAGATAACCTCAGAAAGAAAGGGGTGTAGTAAGTAAGGGGGGCTGGTGGGTTTGGGAAACTGCAGATAACTTGGAGTGGAGAGTGTGTCTGAGTGTGCAGGAAGTGAGCGGCAGGGGTGGCAGAGAGGTGATTAGAGAAATACCTAAAGAGGGAGGGGGATGGACTGTTAAAGGCTTTAAACTTTCTCCAGGTGGCTTCGTCCTATAGACAGTGTTGTTACAACATGGGTAACAAGAAGCCTCTGAATGAAAGCATAACCAGCATTGCATTTTCCAGCAAACCTTAGAAAGATACCTCATATCTCCTAAATTACCTATGCAATGTCTACAAACCAGATGTGGTCAAATGGAATCTAGTCATTGCATTTCTATTTAGATATGCAGTTTCTAAGGTGGGAAAATGGGATTATCACCACAAGAACCAAGCTTCAGTTGTTTGTCCCTTTCAGCACATTTCTTCCCTCCTCATTGTCCTGTATCTTTCTCTCATAGAACAACTACTTGCCCCAGGTGGTCTATTACCACAAGTTTCAGTGAGATAGTGATCTAGTGACTGCCCCTGACTCACTGAGTGTACAGGGCCTGGAGGGCTGTGCCTGCCTGAGGATCACTGTGCTGGAAATACAGCCCACTCCCTTCCCCACCCCTCCAGGGCTGCCTAGGGGGCATTGATTCTTTCTGTGCATTTGTGATAAACTCTGTTGCATCCTAGATCACCACCATCTTTTCCTAAAAGGAAAGGAGGTTGGTGAGAAGTTACAGCGTATTAGTATTCAATCTGCAAGGCAGAGGGAGGGCAGCAAAAAGGTCTCTTGTTTCTCCACCTGTCACTCAGGCCCTAAGCTTTGCAGACAGCACTGCAGAGGAAGTAGAAGCTGCTCTGGGCAACGCCTATCTGAGAAGTAAATCACAGGCCATTTTCCAACAAGTAGTCTTACTGTTTAATTCAGAAATCTCCCCGTCATTCTTGGACCCAGACAAGCCTACAACATTCAGCCGCCCTGTGAAAAGGGGGTGCTGGGGGACCTTGCTCGTGAAGGATTATCTCTACCTTCCTTCTGTTTAGAAACATCTGATGTATAGGTCTCATTCCACTCTACTACCATCTGGAAGACAGGAAACCTATAGTTTTATCCTCAACCCCAGTGCTTGACTTAGTGAACTTGGCAAGCTACTTAACATTTAGATGCCCATGATAGTTTTTTTTCACCAGGAGTAATACATACCACCTCCTAACTTCTTGAAATGCTGGGTTCACTTGATTGGAGCTTTTTGGAGGAAATGGTTAAAATACATGCCCTTATCAGCTAATTCATATCAAAATTATTTTTTTCCATTCCTTTTGAAATGGAAAAATATATATCTTTCCAAAGAAGAAATGGGCTTCTTTGATATCTATTGAGAATGAACACACCATAAATTGTGTTAACTTTTAAAACATTTATCGATTGCAAAGTAAGTGCTTCATTAAAAATGGCAGCTTTTCAAGATGATATTTACTGCTCTATTAGCTTCCCAAAAGATAAGGCAAAATAGAATTCTGGGAATACTTCTAACATCCTGACCAAAAGATTTGATCAATATCTTGCTGTATTTTAAACTATAAATGAAGTCACAAAATGTAATACTCCACTAATATAAGTGACTATTATAGCTCAGAGGTGTTAAGTCTATTTCTTCCTGATAAAGACAGATTCACTTTTGAAATTCCCTTCTTTACCTCTCAGAGTATGGTAGTAGTGTTCCTAGAGCTATATAATCAATCTTCTTTTTACTCAGACCAAACTGAAGCTGTTCTTAATGACAAGAAAAGGGGCAGAAGGGAGCCTGTCAAATAGGATTATTCAGAGGAAAGAAAACTAAAGGGATTTAAGATCGAAACCTGTGATAACCTTCTACATCATAAAGGAAGGACTGAAAAATAGAAGAGCCTTTTATCAAAAATATAAATCTAGAGAGGAGAAACAACATCTGTTTTTTTTTTAAAAAGTGTTATTTTAACTGCCATGATTACCTGGTAGCTTACATTGCTCAATATGAAAGGTATTATGTAACAGCATTGGTGGTGTGTGTATGTGTTTGTGTGTGTGTTTCCTAACAGCTCTATTCACTATCAGGTATTAAAGGTTAAGGGTAGCATGTCACTGAGGGTGTCAGAAATTCTCCGTTAGGTGACTGATACCTTTTATTTGTCTCAAGTTTTTGCTTAGGCACATTATCAACCATTAGCTGACAAATCTTCAAATAATTGTATAGATTCAGGGATTTTCTCCTGTTTTATAGTTTTAAGAAACTGAAAAAGACAATTTGTCTTCAGTGTCCCAAAACAACCCTTTCTGTACGTTTGTCCTCTCACCTTCCCCTGACTTAACTCATGTGCCTAACCATAGCCTCCATACACACACATATATAAACACATTGCTGTCATAAGGCTAAAAGCCCAGTAATATAGTAAACTGAATATTAAATCATAGCAGATTATTAGGGTCTTAATACAGCATGGTCCTTTGCTTTTTAAAAGAGAAAGAAAGCCTTAAACACAAATGAATTGACCTTCGATAATAGAACATCACACACTATGGCGTTTGTATGAAAATAGTACTAATACCCCCCCAAAATTACACTTTGTAGGTGTCCACCCTCCCCTTATGAATAGGGATGGCTTGGTTGCCTTAAGCCAAAACATGAATCAACAATAAAACCAGAAATTAAAATTATGTCTCTTAATACTTACTCTGAGTTCTTACTGTCAGACTAATTCACGCAGCCTTCTAAATGATAGTTAGCAATGGGAAAAGCAGATGAAATTATGGAATTACTATAAAGGAGAGGATATCCTAAGGTCATCAGTAGCTTCATGTAGAGTTGTACCTATAAATAGTAGCTGCTACTCCAGCTGTTGGCAGCACATTTTGAACCAACTTTTAAAGTTTAGCATTAAAAAGTTCACTTATACATTCATTACTATGAATCTTGCAAATGTATCCTATAGACTAAGCTATTTAAATATGAGTGAAAATGAAGATCCTGATATTTTAAAATCTAACTTTCTCAAGCGGCAAGTGCTGAAGAGGAGGGCAGAAATTAAGCCGTGGAGGAGTTGGGGCAGGACATGATAAGGGAGGGGAAATGTACTCTGCATCTCTGAAGCAGATTGCTGCAGAAATTTAGTTATCATGGTTTTATGGGGAGAACTAATTAAATTAATTTGGAAACCCCAAATTAGAAGAAATCAAGCAGATCTACAAATCTTAGTAAAGTAACACATACATAAGTGGGATGCTACAGGGCTCCATGCTATCTCTTTGTATTGAAATGCCCCTTAGGATAGGGTATAATTTCAACAAAAATGGAGTTAAGGGGATGGATGGCTTAGGGAATTCCATAGGGTGCATACAGACTTATATTTTTCGACTGTTCATTTACATAAAGTTCCAGTCTGTATGTGCTACTAGTGATTAGCCCATCAAGTAGCCAGCCATGGAATGACAGGAAATAGCTTTATTTGGGGGGTGGGAAGCCTTTATTATGTGTTAATGGGCAGAAATAGAGATCTGAGGGATCAGGGAGTCAAAAAACTGGATGCAAAAGTGAGATGATTGCTAAAGTATAGGTTTCACAGCTCTTCATCACCGAATCTTCTCATCATCAACGAAGATTGCGGTTAAAAAGGAAAATCTTAACAGCGGAAAGGAAATCTGGCCCTTTAAAACTATGCGGCAGAGAGCACTATGCTGTAGAAACACTGATCTCCAATGTTATACGACAGCTGATCATTTTAGTCCCCTTCAACATCATTTTCTAAGACTAAGTGCTCTTAGAACACCACTGGAGGCTGTGTTGATGGTAGACATCATGTGCGTCAAGTGCTTTTCTACTAGTATCATGGTGACATGGTTTGGGGTTTATTATTACACGAGTCTCTCCAAACTACTTGCTTTAACGTATGAGACTTAGAGTATTTCTTTAATAGCTAACCGTGCATGTTCATTCACTCATTCATTCATTCACTTGTCCTTCTGTTCTTTCATTCCATAACATTTATACATATGGGTGGGCATTTTATGTACCTGGTTCCAGTAAAATGAAAAAAGAATGACAGAGTTCCTGTCCCCCAAAAGTTCATGATCATATAGAAAAATATTCACACCATATATATGTGTGTGTATATATATATAAATACAATATAACACAATGAGATACATTATGATTTTGTACAGATTCAATGGGCCTCTCTCCTCTCTCTCTTTCTGTATTTAAATATTCAGGTGTGTTCTGTTGTTGAGCAGCTGTACTAGAGTTGATATAATTAAACCAGCATGCAAGTCCTGACACTGGTTACTAGTCTTGTAACCTTGAGATTGGGGTAGAATTTAGCCTCTCTAAATCATTTCACCTCTCAGAGCCCCAGTTTCCTCATAATAGCTAACACTTGTTGATAGTGTAGTATGAGCCAGGTACCATTGTATGTTTTACGTGTATTAATTTATATAGCCCTCTCAACCAACCTATGAAGAGGTTGCTAATATAATTGTTTTGCATATGAGAAAACTGTGGTATATGTAGGCTGACTAATTCCGCAAGGGTCAGACAGCTTAACAAGGTTTAATCATTGGCCACAGCATCTGTGCTCAGTACAGTCTCTTCAAGTAGAGTGCTAATAGTGAGGTTAAAATTAGGCAATCTATGGGAAAGGATTTTGAGAAGTTTAAGCATACTAAAGTAAAAGTGTAATTTTTAAAGCTTTTAAATCCAAAACTTCATTGGAGGAAATCAACTAACGACGTAGTGCCCTGCTGTATTTCCTTAGCAGCCGTACGCTCTTCCTTGGATAAGAGCACTTTGATTTCCTCCCTTAACTCTCAGTCTCTTAGGTTGGGGAGGAATAGCCCCATTCCTGTCTCCAAGGATGAGAATATTGAAAACTGGTTATATACATGTTCTGAACCAAAAGCAAAGTTAGTGGAGCTAAAGTCAAATACCTACAGGCCCTCCAAACTCCAAAGTCCTGGACATGCCTAGCCTCAGAAACCACTATGGTCAGAAGTCTTTGCTTTTCCTTCTGAAGTCTGTCAGGAAATAGCTGCTTGGCTTCAGTTTTCTCATCTATGCTAGCCACTAAGTTTCTTTTTTATTCATGGCCAGGAGTCAACAAAATTATAGATCTGTATAAGGCTCTTTACCTACAAGTTGTATCCAAAAACAAGGAACATATAAATATACTTCTAGACAAGCAAGTTTTCCTCCCATCATCCCCAAGCATGGATGCGAGCAGAGGAGGGCACACACTCCTAGCTAGAGCGCACACCCCACAATCACACCAATTTCATACACCTCTGGAGCTAAGAGACACAGTACTTCAGAGGCTGGTGCAATGAATGAAACCATTTCGTCAGTGGTCATAAAATTGCAAAGACCAGATCCCTAAGGCTACCCACAGAGAAGACTGAAAGCTACCCTGTTTTTTGAGGCTCAGCGGGTGTATTCATGGCCCTCCGCAGAGTCTGGATAGCACAGACGTTATTCTGCTGTATGACTGAAAGTTGGCATTCACACTTACAAATCATAATAGAATTGATGACCATTTTAGACCTGTAGACTTTTACTAATTTAACCATATAAACAGAGCATCATTCAAATGGTGCTTTGAGCTGAGACAAGCCAGACTGAACGGGAATTTCCTGGGATTTCCTTCCAGCCATTGGTTCCTTTTAGGTTTATATTTCCTGATTCAGTCACCACTACCCTCCATTTGCTCTCACTGCCCTCTTTCTGTCTCTCAGCCTCCTTTTCCTTCGCACACTTCAGCTTGAATACGGTAATCCCCACTTATCTGCAGAGGATGAGACTCCCAGTGGATTCTTGAAACTGCGGATAGTATTGAACCCTATATATATTATGTTCTTTTCCTAGACATACATACCTGCGATAAATAAGGCACAGTTAGAAGTTAACAACAATAACTAATAATAAAATAGAACAATTATAACAAGATCCTATAATAAAAGTTATGTGAATGTCTCTTCTCTCTCAAAATATCTTATACAAATGTAATGCCTTCTCTATCTTAACTAAGCACTTATCATGCACTGTGGCCAAAACTTTTGCAGTTTGAGGTGCAACAGCAAAACTAGCACACATTTCTTCTTCTTTCTTCACAATTTCATGCATAGAAGATTCCTTCTTACCATAGGTCTTAGCAACCTCAGTATACGATTTTTTTTCTTATTAAGTTGAAAGCCATTTACATTTTCACTTTAAAAATGTACTTTACAGCTCCTTTTTGGCATATCCAAATTTCCAGCATCACTACTCTTGTGCTTTGGGGCCATTATTGAGGAAAATAAGGGTGACTTGAATACAAGTACTGTGAAACTGTGATACCATGATAGTCGATCTGATAACCCAGATAGCTACTAAGTGACTAACTGACAGGATAGCTGGACAAAGGGATGATTCACATCCTGGGGACAGGGTGGGACGGGGTGAGATTTCATCACGCTACTCAGAATGATGCGCAATTTAAAACTTATGAAGTTTTTTTCCGGAATTTTTAATTTGACATATTTGGACCTCATTTTACTGTAGGTAACTGAAACTGTGAAAATTGAAACTGTGGATAAGGGGGACTACTGTAGTAGACTTTGCAGCCTCTGTGAAAAGAGCAAGGTTTAAGGACAGCAGCAAGTTAGACATGTAGCATGTAGTACCTGATAGAAGGATACTGTCGACTCTGGAAACCACTATTGCAACAAGTGTACTTGTTTCTCAAGGTGATTATATCACTAGCTAGGGCGTGGAAGCCCATCAGCAGAATTACAGGCTGGAATCCAGTGAAGCTGGGAATACAGCATATCTTCTATCGTTGTTTTTAACCTGTAAGAGTCCCAAGGCTTTCTGCTATACATTCCAGTCAGCTGACTAAAGCAACATTTTCTTTACTGCATTTAGGAGAATTTCAAGAAGTATGACCTAAAGATCTCAGACATCGTTTTTTATACTTTATAACGAATACCTTCAATATTCTGGGACACTTTTCTATTTTTCCCGTTATTTTAGGCAACTTGTTCCTAAATAATTCCTTCACGAAGGTTCTGTCTTTGTTCAGGCAAGGCTTCCCCCTGTCCCAGCCCACGTAGGACACCTGTATGCAACCTGAATGTTCCTGGTGCTGACAGCCCTGCCTCTCCCCAGACTGTCACCATCTGGACATCAGCTGTGCACTTCTGAGAACCCACAAGTGCGAATGCCAATCTTCTCCCTGGAAGGCTGTGAGCTTAGCATTTCTCCAGGATTCGAGCCCAGTGACTCAAGTGAGTCTAAAGTTGTTTTTTCCCCCAGTACTCTCATTCTCCTAGCCTTTAACATAATAGTTTACATCCATCAATAAAACAATACAATGTTCCATTAATTAGAGGAAATATTTTCAGACTGAAGGTGAGCTATGTTTGTATTTTCTGTGTGATTTGCTGTGTCACATCATGGAAATATAATCAATTCTGCTAAGAATTATGACTTACATACTTTGAAAGTAGTCAATTTCAACTGTCTCTTTAAAAATAAAAATCTGATAATGTTTCTTTAACAGACACTTTATTCCCCCCCCATTTCAGAAGAATATGCCACTAAAAAAACACAACTCCTTTTGCAGCTTTATAAAATTACTTTTAAAACTGTACATGGAAATTAAAATGTTACTTTCACCATGCCTTTGTTTTTTCAGCAACTAACTTTCCCTAAGTAACAAGCATTTGGCTCCATTAATTAATTAGTTATTTTGAGAAACATTTATCGGTGCTTACATTAGATCAGCATCAAAAATATATAGATACCCAAGACATGGAAAATGTTCTGGAGCTTGCAGGCAAGTAGGTAATGCAGAAAGAAAAGGAGATACTTTCAGTTCAGCTCAGAAAGTAGAACCATAGAGTCACAAAAGCCCTTCAGAGAACAGCACTTGATTTTTCAAACATTTTAGTTTCTTTTAGGCAGAGCTGGATGATTTTGAATTCAGATTTAATAATCAAGACAACAAGGGCCTTTTGCCCATAAATAATAATGTTTTAAAACCCTCTTGCCTCCTTGACACATTTTTTTTCAAAATTTATTTCGTTTTTCTTTAATTAAAGGTGGTTTTCATCTCTGCAGTAGTTCTTTACCTTTTAGGGGAAGTCAACATGAGTATGTCAGAATTAGAATTCCAGTATTTCAGTCTTCACATGATCTCTCTATTCCTGTGCTTACATACTTTAGTGTGGAGGCTTTGTAAAAACATAGATTGCTAGACCCACCCCCCCAGAGTTTCTAAGTCTGGAGTAGGACCTGAGACTCTGCATTCCTAACTAGTTCTTGGGTGATGCTGATGGTCTAGGGACCCAGCTTTGAGCACCATTGCTCTCTCCCATCAGACTACCAAAGTAAGGGGTTGCATCTGTGGTGAAATCTCCCAGATAATTGCAATACCCATTTCTTAACCACTAATTAGCTCTGAACTTTCTCCACCAGCCTCACCAGATCCTTTTTCACATTTGGTGTTCTTGTTCTTCACATATTAAAAGAAATTTATAGTTGTGCCTTTTTTTTTTTAAATGGCACCAGATTGTGCAGATACAAACCTACAGATTAGCCTTGCTCCTTTACATACTATTGGTGATTTCTCAGTCTCTCTAATTATAAAATAGAATATGTGAAGTTATCTGTCCACATGTCTATCAGGGATTTACAAGAATACATTTATAATAACACTAACACTACTATAGAAGTTAACATGTGCCAGACATGGTTTTAAGAACCTCATGTACGTTAACTCATTGAAATCCTCACAACAACCCAGTGAGTAGGTATTATTATCATCCCCATTCTAGAAAGCTAGAAACAGAGGCCCATTGAGATTAAGAAGCTTGCCTTAGGTCATCAGCTGGTGAGTGGCGGGGAACAAGCAGTCTGGCTTCAAGAGCATTCGCCTAACCACTCTCTTTCCTGCTGCAATCTGCAAAAGTTAAAAGCTATTAGTTTATCTATTAGTGATTTTTAAAAATTTAAAAACCTTTCTGAATTTCCACAAGATTTGCAACAATTGTATTATATGCATATCCTAAATTTAAACAGTATCACCATTAAGCAAGTAGTAACTCAAATATTTCTAAATCTCCTCTCTTTTACTAGCCATCTTTTTCGTCAGTGTAAATCAAGAAACATTCCATGACCTAGTTTATCATATGATAGATGGTTAAATGATTAGTGGCAAGATAAGCTTTCCATGAATTTTGGAAAAGCAAAAGGAAAGGAAAAATATCCTGATACTTTTCAAGAGAGATTATCAAAATTTGATCATGAATAGCTGATTAGAACTTGCATATATGATCCTCCTGTGACACTGTTCAAATGCGTCCCAAAGTAGGATAAGGTTCTTTTCTCCCATTTTTCTGTATAGCTCCTCAGGGAAGAAGATTAGGAAGAATAGCAATAGCATGTTTGCTATTTGGAAGTTCCCATTCAAGATGTCCAAGGAAAAAAAAATCCTGTCAATCAATTTATAAGGGAAATGTCCCATAATTTAATTTTAGGTGAATCCAAACTCTGGGTAAGTTTAAAAAGGTTGAAGACCAGTAACACTGAATTTCACCCCAGATTCTGATACTCAGATTTTCCCTTCTCTTCTGGTTCTAGTGTAGGAGCCTGAAGATTCTCTTCCTGCCCCTCATCCCAGGTACCCATCTTGAAAGTTCAATATATTGGGCCTCGTTATGACATAGGGCACATGATACTAAGTAAATCTTCAAAACATTTCAAAAAATGAAATTCCTTTGGTTGAGTTGTACCAAATTGCACTGTTCCGAAATGCCCCTGTCTGAAGTTTCAGCTTAATTTTGATCTCCAGACTAGAAAGATTTAATTAAAATTAACAGAATATAGCGTATTTTTTAAAGATATCCTTTTAAAACCCATGAGTTTTCCTGAGGAAGAGACAGTTGTTGTTTTTAATATTTAGCATTTCTATTTAATCAAGTTATATCAATAATATCTTAGAGTTTAAAGACAAGGCACAAACTGGATTATAAAATCATAAACAGTTACAACTACAAAATACTATGCTTAAATAAGTGTGTCCCCCGCCCCCCCAAAAAAAAAACCCTCAGGAGCCTAGATTCTAGACCTGCTTTCTACCACTAGATCTAGCCTCACCTTTGGCTTCACCATCTATGTTCTCTTTGATAATTACTTGATACTTGTAATCTTTCAACCATTTAATGCAAGTACAACACAAAAATCAACTGCAATCAGCTATATGTCAATAAAAAATAAATATATGTGAAAAATAAATCAACTGCAAACTGAAGTCAAAGATCAGGCACAAGGATGATGAGGCTGCAAAAAGAGAATGATTTACATATCAAAAGACGAAGGAGGTCTTCGAGCCTGGACTGTTTTGCAGTCCCCTGTCTACCCCTCCCCTCTGACCCTTCTTGCAAGCTGCAAGAAAGTTAAATGCGAGGTGTGAAAGCTTGTTGGAAAAAATTTTGCATCAAAATAAGACAAACCACATTCTTGTTGCTCTCATTATTCTATGATATCTTTAGATACAATTATACCCTTCACTGCAAGTATAACTGAAATAAAATAAACCTATTTTCATAATTTTAAGCTTCAAGTTTCAAGGCAGAGTGACCCCTGTTTTACATGGACTCACTTTAAAAACGGCCCTTTTCTGGAACCAATTATTCTCGTATAACCGGCACTGCCTATATTTTAAAATGTCTGATGGAAATAATAAATTTCACCACAGTCAACCTGCCCAGGTTAACTAAAATATCAAATTTTCTTTGGCTTTGGCCAGCAGTATATGCACCCAGTGTAGTAATCCTGGATATCTTACACCGATCAGAAACAGTGATTAATATGTTTCATTAATAAAAATCTGAGAAAGGTTTTATTAGTCATCAGATTCAGTTTGGTTAGCAAAATTTCAAAGTATAGGCCCCATGTTGAGTGAATGAATAATAAAGGCTGTCCTTAATATGAATAGATTGGGATTCGACAGCATACACCGACTCTTAAATTTTACAGAAGCAGAAACAGGTCAAGTAAGGTTGCAACTTGCCAAAATCCCCTTTCAACTCTTAATTTTTATTTGTCTAGTGAATCTATGGTACATTCCTAAGCCTTTCATATATTACAAGGTTTAATAAATCTCACTGGTGATTAAATGTATTCAACCTCAATTCCTCATGGTTCAACTAAAATCCACTTCCTCTGTAGGTAAATTCCATTCCATCATACCTTAGGAAAGTGACTGATTAATTAAAACAATCCCATGGTTTGTGCTATACTGGGCTAATGTTAGGCTTGGTTACCTTAGTTCAGTAATCTCTACTAGTAAAATGTATTTATAAAAATATTTCTGACATGCATTAAGTCCCCTTCATACAACATGTGGCTTTAAATAATGAGGGAAAAATTTGGCAAAGGCATTTTGTGTTCTGCCAAACCCAGAACAAAATGGTTTATGAAATTTAACTAAGGCTTAAAGCACTGGTTCCTGCTTTTTTTTCCTCTCTGAATTCTTTGTCCTCCTTGAGGACAAAGCTTTTCTTAATTTTTAATATTTAAATTCTCAAGGCAACTTTTTGTCATTTTTCCCCTGTGGTCTAGAAAGATGTAAAAGAATGTTAATTGAAAACTAAGAAATGAGGAAAATACTCATTTAAATGATCTCATGTTTAGTATTATTGAGAGTCTGTTTTAAATTGCATGATTAAAAAGCTTAATATATTTTATTCCTATGAGTCATCTTAACATTCCCACAGAAAATTAAAGATGAAAATTGAAGAAAAAGAATTCCGTAAAATGCTGCTCTCGAATCCTATCTGACCCCGAAAGACCTTGGGTGGGAAAGTTTTGGCTCTTCCCCAACAAACTGGCTACCATTTTATAATGAAAATAAATCTCAGACCCAATTTTGCCATCCATATAGACATTTAATTAACAAACACATTAACAAGCAGATTCAAAAACAGTTCTTACAACCTGATCTGGAAACTTGAAGATGTGCTCTCTGTTCTGTAGGTATTCTGCATGAAAGTTTACTCGACATAGGAGAAACAATAACCCACAGGCAGGATTCTGTCCTGTATAGTCTGCCTTGGATCTTGCCTCTGATCCAGTGAACGAACACAAGAGCTTCTGGGGGTCCCGACTCGAGTCCCCTCCCTGCTGGTCCAAGTTTCAGGGTTCACCAGATTCACACAAAAGTAGAGGTGTTTCTAAAATACCTCACCAATCTATGAGTACCTTTAATGCCACCAATAATGGCCCATTTCTAACATTCATCATGCCTATAAATAAACCATAAATTTCCCAGATAAAAACCACGTCTGACATTTAGTATGCTAATTAGCCAAGTCTCAGATGTTGAGATGCAGCGAGCCGAAGCACTTGTACTAGTTACTTCTGAAAAATGGCATTTTCTGATAAATTGCTTGCTGCCCATTTCTGAATCTCCATTAAAGCAACTGACTGCCCCTTGGGTTAAAACTGAAACTATTAGACACATATGTGATATTATACTGTCTAAGCTAGAGCATTTTTAAAGGGATCACAGATCTTGTAACCAAGCCTTGATTATTATTATTAGACATTTTGAGAGAGCATTTATAGCAGTAACAGGTGAAATAACAAAAGGAGAAATTCTGTTTAGAATTCTCTTTGATAGCATTTCTAAATGGGAGTTTTCTTAGTTTGGAGAGTTAATTTTCATTTCACCATATATATTCCATTTTACCATGGACCTTTACCTGTATGAATTGGTAGATACTATTCATGGTAGAGATCTTGAGTAGTTAATTTACTGTGATGTTAAACTTGGAGTTCATTGTATTTTGCCCTAATTCCTGCTGATTTAAAGCACTCACAGCTAGAGATGGTTTTATAAAAACAAAATGGTCTTTAAAGGAAAAGGAATGTTATTATGCTTTTCTTTCCCTTTTTAATGCTAGTTGCTAAGCATTAGAATTGTGAAAACTATTTTTAAATTTAAAAGCATTTTCATTATCTAGCTCTTATGAATTCATATGTACACAGAGGCATCTACCAAAATAGTGAACAAGCTTTGATGCTCAGTCAAGAGAAATAACCATTATGGCCAATCTTTTAGAGAAGCATATTCCAAATTGGCATTCCAGAAAAGCTAGGAGAGCCCAAAAGGGGTGATTTAATTGCTAGTGTCCTTTAAGCCTGTAGTGTTAGGGGAAGTAAAGTGACATTTGTTGAGTCATTTTGTGTCAGGCAGTGTACCGTGTACTTTACATGCACTATTTTATTAAATATATTCACAATCATGCTATTAGGGATGGCAACAGTATAGAGTTAATAGAACAGGCCTCGAAGTCACGAAGATCTGGGTTTAAATCCTAGTCCCACCACACTGTCTCTGGGATTTTTGCCGAATTGTCTTCATATAGTCATCACTGCAAAGACATAATGTTATAGGGTAAGTTGTGTTCCCCCCAAAGTCCTAACCCCCAGTACCCCAAAATGTGACTCTATTTGGAGATAGGGCCTTTTTAAGAGGTGATCAAGTCAAAATGAGGCCTTTGGGGTGAGCCCTAGTCCAATCTAACTGGTGTCCTTATAAAAAGAGGAAATTTGGACACAGAGAGATACCAAGGGCGTGTGTGCACAGGGGAAAGGCCATGTGAGGACACAGTGAGAAGACTTGCTATCTGCAAGTTAAAGCCAGAGACCTCAAGAGAAACCAAACTAGCTGACATTGCTCTTGGACTTCTAGCCTCCAGAACTGTGAGAAAATAAATTTCTGTTGTTTAAGCCACCCACTCCATGGTATTTATTATGGCAGCTCTAGCAAAATAATACAAAATGTAAACGTAACTGTCCATGTATTGCTACTGACATCAATTTAATTACTTTTAAAATAAAAATTTCCATCATCAAACAGCCCCAATGTAGAAGTTAACATGAATTATCCTGAAAAAAAAAGAATTTTTCTCAAGTGGCAGAATAGCAAATGGGATTCATTTTAAGGAGCCCTTATAAAGTTTATATAAGTAGAACAAGGGGAAATGAAATTTCACATGTCAGCACTTATTCATTTATTGCATATGTATCAGGAATCTATTGTGCATTCTCAGGTGATAAAAAGATAAATTTAACACAGTCCCTGTCCTTAAAGACCTCAGAAGCAAACAGTAAATCATGCATTTTGTAAAAATATTCCAAAATGCTCAAAGAGGTGGTAGGTTATGAGTTGTCTCATTTCCCAGAGGCATAGGGAGAAGGAACCTTAGGAGTCCACATAGACTGTTCCATGAAGACATTGATCCTATCAACTAGTTTGGTCCACGAAGGTCAACAGAATTCTAATAATATTAATTGTGGCATTAGAAATAAAACAGGAAAACATATCCTTGTAAAAAGCTATAGAATCTTTACATTTTGTAGGTGTCTCCATTTTGCTTTACTTCCAAATCATTAAAAAAAAAATCCACTTCATGTCTACTCCTACCACAGTGTCCAGGTCCTTCTCATCTCCTGTCTGGACTGCAGTAGCCATTGGCTTCCTACCTTGCCCCTCTAGACTCCATCCTTCACAGAGTAGCCAAGGTGATCTTTTTTAAGTCCTAAATTTGATCATGTCATTCCTGTGTTTAAAATGTATCAAAGATTTCCTGTTTTCAATTAGGAAAAAAATTAAGGTTCCTGACCTTTGTCTCAAAGGTCCTATGTGATCTAGTTCCTGCCTACCACTCTGACCTCATTTCCCATCATTATTTTCTGTGCCCACTTTTCTGTGTTTTATAAGTATGTGCAGCTTCTCCTCATTTTAAGGTTTTTGAATTAGACATTCTCTCCCTGCCTAGAATGCCCTTACCCCGGATACTTACATGCCTGCCACCTTCTTTGCATTTCAGCTTAAATATAATCTCCTTAGAGAGACCTCTTCTGAGAACACAGTCAAAAGCTACCCACCAGGTACTATGTATCAGTTTATTTTATTGTTATCACAACACTTCTCATTAACTGGTATTTCCTTCTTTGTTTCTTGGTTGCCCCTGTGGAATGTACATTCCCTGATAGGCAATGTACCTTGCCTGTCTTGTTCACAGCTATATCCCAGCTCACAAAGTGCCTATCCCACAGTAAACAATCAGTAAACATGTTTTAATTAGTGTATTTATATAAAATGAAGCTCAGGCAGAGTCACAAAAGTATGGTGATCTATTCTGGAAAGGTATACCTGCAGTGGGATATAAACAACTTGTATAAAGTGTGCTTAATGTGAAGGTGACCCTAACTCTGTTCACACAATTGCGGTGTATTAAACTTAAGAGGAGCACTTCTCAAAAGTGGTAGCTTTAAGACAAAAATAATGACTAATAAAAAAAATGTTGACTACTTTTACTCAAAAAGCAATCTGAGCACGTAGATTCAAGTGGTCAGTTTCTTGGAGATGTAGCCTTTGTGTGATGACCTCTGCTGCCATTGAAAGTAAACACTGGAATGATTTAGGTGCTGGATTCTTTTTTGCAAATAAATGCTTGCTATGTACAGATAAGTGAAAGGTAAACTCCAATCCTCAATTCAGTTTTAGGAAAAGTCAACCTGAAAAATTCCTTTGTCCTTAGGTATTTGTTACAGCTGAAGTATATTAAGCTTTCACTCCATTCATAAAATGAAATAACAGATTTCTGAGTTCATCTGAATTGGATTAAAATGAAGAGGTTTATGAAAATGTTCACATTTCAGGCATTTAGTTGATTTGCCATGGAAGAATAATTCAGTAGAACTCTTTAAAAGGCTTGTGTTAGGATATAGAACTCTTAAGTTAACTTTGTCTTAAAAAATTAATTCTATAGTTACATCTTGGAGCATATGACTTAGAACAAATTACTTAAAATACATATTAATCAGCAAATTATTATCTTGTATTTTTAGAGGATGAATTTTTGATAGTGAACATGGATGGCAACTCCACAAATGAGTGATTATCTGGTTTTGAAAGTCTTCAAAGAAAATTAATTCATTTTAGTAATCCTTTAGAAATTTTATTTCCTTTGCTGATAAAGACTATTTCATTGTATCTAAACAAAAATATGCAGTTGTAAAAAAAATTTTTTTTTAACGTTCTATCCTCAGTGATATAAAACATGCCATTTTCATTTAGCATATATGTGCTAGTCACCTTGACTCATGGTCTTCTATTAACTAAATAATTTTTTTGATTTAGTACATTCTTATACATTTTTGTTGATTTGACAAATATGTTCTTAGAACCTACTTTAAACATGGCATTGTACCGGGTATTGATTCACTCATTCATTAATTCATTCACAACCTAATGAGACTTTTCTTTGTTCCAGGCATCCTTCTGGATGCTAGGGATAGGTGAATAAAATACGGCTCTGTCTTTAAGCCACAGCAATCTGGGAAAAATTCTATTTTCCTATTCATTGATTGTTTTTTGAATTTTTCATTCAATGGAAAATTTAAATATTTTAGCATGATTTGTTATATGTAAATTTATGATATTGAGGGATTTCTTGTTTGTTTGTTTAAATATTTACTTTTCTGTCACTGTCACA
Source organism: Hyperoodon ampullatus (assembly GCF_949752795.1). Lineage (NCBI taxonomy): Eukaryota > Metazoa > Chordata > Mammalia > Artiodactyla > Ziphiidae > Hyperoodon > Hyperoodon ampullatus. The sequence goes on from NC_136918.1 coordinate 18,896,012, forward strand.
GATACCTGAACATGAAAATTCTAATATTAATTAACTCTGATGTTTATAGATAGGTGCATGAAAATTCTGTTTTGTTTTCTGAACTCAGAATAAGCCTTTTCTATGGATAACTGAAGACAACTCAAATGTATAAGGGAATTGTGTTCTAATAGCTTATTTATAAGTTAGTTGTTGAAATCAGAACACATTTCCCTATGGGTGCTTTATTGCATGACTTGGTTTGACTCTTAGGCTAGTTTCAAAGCCTACTTAACTCAATGTAATAACTAAAATACATCAGTAACAGTACAGGTTTAAATCCTGGCTCCTGGAAGCAAGGAGTCATTTGGAGCAGAAGGAAGAACAGAGGCACTTCCCGACTTCCATAGGACCTCCATTAGGATAATATTTGGAAATAAGAAATAAAATTTTACAGCAGGGTTTCTCAAACTCTAATTAGCATCAGAACACCTGAGTGTTTGTTAAAATGCAGATTCTGCTTCTGTAGGCTCAAGGAGGAGCCTGAGATTCCGCATTTCTAACAAGCTTTCTGGTGATGCCATAGTGCCAGTCCTCAGACCATGCTTTGAGTGACAAGATCTTAGATTACCTTAACTAGTCATAAGGCTTCTGTACTTGCAGTTCCTCTGCCCTGTCCCCACCTTTGTTGATCTCTCAATTTACTGTGACAACCTGCCGTCTCTCCTCTTAAAATATTTGCTACTCCCAAACTAACCACAAAAGTCCCCGTCTCTACAAATAAAGCTGATTTCAGCTAATGTGTAGGAGAAAGCTACCTAATTTAAATTGCTTCATCTTTGTAAGACTAATGTCACATTAACCCTAAAAAAATGTAGATTAATTTTTTTACAGGGGATGCCTCAGCCAAATAGAGTCTTCAGTTGGGGAAATTGGGGTTGTTGTATAAAAATAAAAGACAGAAAACTCACACAGGGTGTGGAGGGAGGGATATTTTTCAGTCAAGGCCTGCCACGGAGCCCAGTGTGGAGGTGTACCTCATGGCTCAATGTCCCAGAGTTATTCCTGTATCTTACAGGTACTTCCCTTCCTCTGCTCCTGGACTGAGGAGGCCTTTGAGACAGCAGGCTGACTCCTTATTCATTATCAAGTTCTATTTGAAACAACTAATGTTTATCAAGCACCTACTTTGTACAAAGCACTGTGATAAAGATATTAGATTTAGGTAAATAAGTTCTCAGGGAACGTATGGTTTAATAAGGGCTGCAATTTTACTTAATTCTTTCCTTATAGGAAATTAAATTCTGCATGTGTCCTAGGTGGCTCTCCTATTGTCTAATGTACTTAAACAAACAAACAAAAAAAGAGCTAGCTGTGAACTTGGGAAAGTAACCATCTTTGGGGAACTTTGTTTTCTTTCTTTCTTGTTTTTCCTTCCCTTTTGGGCCACACAGCACGGTTTGTGGGATCATCGTAGTTCCCCTACCAGGGGTCAAACCCAGGCCCTCAGCAGTGGAGGCTCAGAGTCCTAACCACTGGACCACCAGGGAATCCCTGGGGGAAATTTTGTTTTCAAACCTATAGAACCTCCCAACTCAAGCATTACAGTTATAATATCACTCCTGTGTGATCTTTTTGTGTCTCCTCCTCACCCCTTCTGGTATTTATAATGCTTCTGCCTTCACAGTACCAATCTACAATGCTACCCACCCCTGTCCCCCACCCACTATTAGATTTGTTACTTCTCAACAAAGTATGCCCTTATGTTGTCCTGTATCTGTCCTCTGTCAATATCTGTGAGGTCAAGCTCCTCTGAAATTTCAAGTTCAAATTTATTTGGAGTTGAAAATTGATAACTTAATGTGGTCATTTTTGTATTTGACCCATGGAGTATTAATTTATGAAGAATAAGAATGAGACTAAACATGAGAACGAGGAAGAGGAAGAGGAAGAGAAAGCAAATTCGACTGGATTTAGTAATTGTCCAGTTTACCACACATCACAGATCACACACTATTAGGCCACTAGAGAGTGGACCCTCTACCTCTTACCTACTGGTTAGGCTACCTGGAGGTGTTTGCATTTCCCATTCTCAGCACTAACCATACTCTGTAATAAAAGGAGGAATAGACCATAAATTAATTTGTTCACCCATTTATCTAGTACTTTTAAAAAGAATTTCTGACACTGTCTCACTCTGGTGCCAGGATGTATATATGTCATGTCTGTCATCTTCCAGAATTTGATTTTAAATTTTTATCTAAACAAGTGTATTAGGATTCTCCAAAGAAACAGATTGAGGTACAATAAGGTGTGTGCATGTATAGAATAAATTTTAGTTTAAGGAATTGGCTTACACAATTATGGAGGCTGCCAAGTCCAGGATCTGCATGGTGGGCCATGAGGCTGGACAACCAAGGAGCCAATGTTATAATTCAAGTTTGAAGGCCATCTGCTGGCAGAATTCCCTTTTGGTCAAGGGAGGTCAGTCCTCTGTTCTATTCAGGCCTTCAGTTAATTGAATGAGGCCTACTCACATTATAGAGGGCCATCTACTTTACTCAAAGTTCACCAGATAAATGTTAACCTCATCCAAAAACACCTCACAGACACATCCAGAATTATATTTGACCACATATCATAGCCCAACAAAGCTGCCACAGAAAATTGACCATCACAATAGGAATAGGTATAAAAAACAATCAAGTCCTATTTCAGAATACTACAGCACAGTGCCCTCAGGCATAAGAATTATCCCAGTGTTTCTCAGGACTGATCTGACAACATCTTGTCCATCGGAACTTTTCTACCTAGATCTCACCATCCGTGCCCATTTAACCAGGAACTATTCAGCTTTCTGAGTATGGGAGTGGGGGTGGGGAGAGTGGGGATGGAGGGAGAGTGCTAGTATAGTTGCTTTTGGAAAAATTAACAGATATTTCCTTCTTCTATTGTAACTAAAGGATTTTATTCCAGTCCCTTTTTTAGAAGTCTTCACTCTAGAATTGCTAGAAACATTTAAAAACTCTTTAAGCTCACATTTCATGTGATGAAACCATAAAACATAATCCTTTAACAGAAGCAGTCATTTTCATTTTGCATATATTTATGGATTGAACGTCTAACAACTTCTAATTCCTGTCATGGGAATAAATTTGTGAGATATTTTTGCTGACTCTGGGTGGTCCCTTTGTTCTGTATTCATTTTATTTGTGATTTTGACAACTAAAAATTATTTAATCTTTAAACTTGCACAAAGTGAGAGAAATGGCCAAGTTTACATCAAAATGCAAATCAAAACTACAGACTATTTTAATTCTGTTTCAACTAAGAATGGGAATTGACATTAAGCTCCAACTAAAATGATCACAGATTGTTTTTTGACATACTTTGCTGGTATTTTTCAGAATAAGATAATTTGGGTATAAAAAGTCATTGCTTTGTTCTTGTATCAGTTTATATGAAATAGTTTATCACAAAGCTAACATTCAGTTTTTAAGTGTAGAAAAGATTATTAGACTGTGGACAATTAAAGTATATGTTTAACATATTATTTAGTCGGATAAAACTTTGATCCTTGTAGTAATTAGGAAGTCTGTGCCTCATATTCCAGCTTAAGGAGTGATTATTACCCTATTAACAGTAGCTTCTCTTTTGTTGTGGTTTTATACCCTCTTCCTGAGTTCCAGCGATTTTCCTTTACAGTATTATTGCTATAGTTTTTCTCAAATAAATTACTGGGTTTTCTTTGATTCATTTGTAAGCACATCAAGTTTACACCCTTTGGAAGGAGGGGACACAGCATAGCGGCAGTAGAGAAGTAGGCTTTAAAAATCCATCAAGAAATGAGCACAGCGCAGGAAGATGTGAGTACCAGTACTTTAAGTTTTACAAAAAAAAAATGCCCTGCCTAAGAATAACCTTCACTTTCTGCCCCCTCCCTCACCCCAAAACACTCTAGTTCTGTTTAATCCTTGCGTTAAACCTTGATTATTTGCCTGAACATTACATTATAGAAATCAATGCTAATATGCATAGAAATGTGTGTGTGTTTTTAATTATTTATTATTTATTTTGGCTGCTCTGGGTCTTACTTGCGGCACGCAGGATTTTTAGTTGTGGCATGTGGATTCTTAGTTGCAGCATGCATGCGGGATCTAGTTCCCTGACCAGGGCTTGAACCTGATCCCCCTGCACTGGGAGCTCGGTGTCTCACCCACTAGACTACCAGGGAAGTCCCAGAAATGTGTGTGTTTTACAGAAGTTTTACGATAACAAATGGTGCCATGAGAAACTTTCACATATTTATTGCCTAGAAAAAAAAGCTTGGCTCCTTTTAAATTCTTCTCTATTAGTCACATATAAACAGTACTGGGATATTCATATGTCTGCTTTCCTACTAGACTGTAAACTTCTTGAGGGAGAGGGTAGACCTTATTCATCTTTGTTGATGGAGGAGCTAGCACTAGTACAGTGCCTGGCACACAAAGCACATCTCAATGAGAGTAGCTGAATGAAGGATTGTATGACACTTTAGCATAAGTAATTAATGATAAATGGATGAATAATAAATTAGTATAAGACACAGTATTTCAACCTCAGGCTGAGCTTTTCTGGTTAGTTTTCATTAGCAACACATGACTAAGAAATTGTCCTATTTATGTTTGTTGGCAAAATAGCTGTTTTGACTTTAAAGGCAAACCCCTTTCTATGGTTAATATCCCCTCCCTCACGCTGTTCTACCTCCAAATTCTGTTTATTCTCATTGGGATAGAATTTGAAAACATTTTGAAAAAAAGTTACTGTCTTCACAGACATCATACATAGTTTAAACCACATATTAGAGAGCATAGTAAGTAATTAAACCTGATAAGTAGAGACATAGAAATTATACCCATTTTTAAAATAATAATTATGTTATATCTTCAAAGCATCCTTTCTTCCCCACATCTTATAACTCCAATTTATATGAAGCCCATTTAGTAAGATTATTCTTCCCATACTAAAGATGGTAGAAAAAATTTTTCATATTTTTGATAGGCCAAGTGTGTGCTGACTACTGTGTAAACACAGAAATGAAAATATTAATATATTAATATATCTGCAATGATATGCTTAACAGTAACACTCCAACACATTACTTATAATAAGGTTTTGATTATATTAAACTTCTATTTTCACAATATACTACCACATCTTAAATTCCATAGTACTTTACAGAAATTTATAGAGTGAATGCTTTGGGTTTGCCTGCTCAGCCATCTCCTTAAAAAAAAAAAATTTAAAAGCACAGTTAGATAGGGGTCACAGGAGGCGAAGAGAGAGAGAAAGGATGCAAGAAAATATTTCAAGAGTTTATAGTCAAAAACTTCCCTAACATGGGAAAGGAAATAACCACCCAAGTCTAGGAAGCGCAGAGAGTCCCAGGCAGGATAAAACCAAGGAGAAACTTGCTAAGACACATAGTAATCAAATTGACAAAAATTAAAGACAAAGAAAAATTATTAAAAGCAACAAGGGAAAAATGACAAATAACATACAAGGGAACTCCCATAAGGTTAACAGCTGATTTCTCAGCAGAAACTCTACAAGCCAGAAGGGAGTGGCATGATATATTTAAAGTGATGAAAGGGAAGAACCTACAACCAAGATTAATCTACCCAGTAAGGATCCCATTTAGATTCAACAGAGAAATCAAAAGCTTTACAGACAAGCAAAAGCTAGGAGAATTCAGCACCACCAAACCAGCTCTACAACAACTGCTAAAGGAACTTCTCTAAGTGGGAAACACAAGGGAAGAGAAGGACCTACAAAAACAAACTCAAAACAATTAAGAAAATGGTAATAGGAACATACATATCAATAATTACCTTCAATGTGAATGGATTAAGTACTCCAACCAAGAGACACAGGCTTGCTGAATGGATATGAAAAGAAGACCCGTTTATATGCTGTCTAAAAGAGACCCACTTCGACCTAGGGACACATACAGACTGAAAGTGAGGGAATGGAAAAAGATATTCCATGCAAATGGAAATGAAGTGAAAGCTGGAGTAGCAATACTCATATCAGATAAAATAGACTTTAAAGAGTGTTACAAGAGACAAGGAAGGACATTACATAATGATCAAGGGATCAATCCAAGAAGAAGATATAACAATTATAAATATATGTGCACCCAACATAGGAGCACCTTAACACATAAGGCAAATGCTAGCAGCTATAAAAGAGGAAATCAACAGTAACACAATAATAGTGAGGGACTTTAACACCACACTTACACCAATGGACAGATCATCGAGACAGAAAATTAATAAGGAAGCACTACCTTTAAATGACACAATAGACCAGATAGATTTTATTGATATTTATAGGACATTCCATCCAAAAACAGCAGATTACACTTTCTTCTCAAGTGTGCATGAAACATTCTCCAGGATAGATCATATCTTGGGTCACAAATCAAGCCTCAGTAAATTTAAGAAAATTGAAATCATATCAAGCATCTTTTCTGACCACAATGCTATGAGATTAGAAATCAATTACAGGGAAAAAAGTGTAAAAAGCACAAATGCATGGAAGCTAAATAATACGTTACTAAATAACCAAGAGATCACGAAGAAATCAAAGAGGAAATTAAAAAATACCTAGAGACAAATGACAACGAAAACACGACAATCCAAAACCTATGGGTTGCAGCAAAAGCAGTGCTAAGAGGGAAGTTTAAAGCAATACAATCCTACCTCAAGAAATAAGAAAAATCTCAAATAAACAATCTAACCTTACACCTAAAGGAACTAGAGAAAGAACAAACAAAACCCAAAGTTAGTAGAAGTAAAGAAGTCATAAAGATCAGAGCAGAAATAAATGAAATAGAAACAAAGAAAACAATAGCAAATATCAATAAAACGAAACGCTGATTCTTTGAGATGATAAACAAAATTGATAAACCTTTAGCCTGACTCATCAAGAAAAAGGGGGAGAGGACTCAAATCAATAAAATTAGTAATGAAAAAGGAGAAGTTACAATTCACACCACAGAAATACAAAGCATCATAAGAGACTACTACAAGCAACTCTATGCCAATAAAATGGACAACCTGGAAGAAATGGACAAATTTTAGATAGGATAACCTTCCAAGACTGAACGAGGAAGAAATAGAAAATATGAACAGACCAATCACAAGTAATGAAATTGAAACTGTGATTAAAAATCTTCCAACAAACAAAAGTCCAGGACCAGATGGCTTCACAGGTGAATTCTATCAAACATTTAGAGAAGAGCTAACACCTATCCTTCTCATACTCTTCCAAAAAATTGCAGAGGAAGGAACACTCCCAAACTCATTCTCTGAGGCCACCATCACCCTGATACCAAAACCAAAGCAAGATACTACAAAAAAAGAAAATTACAGACCAATATCACTGATGAATATAGATGCAAAAATCCTCCACAAAATACTGGCAAACAGAATCCAACAACACGTTAAAAGGATCATACACCATGATCAAGTGGGATTTATCCCAGGGATGCAGGGATTCTTCAGTATACACAAATCAATCAATGTGATACACCATATTAACAAACTGAAGAATAAAAACCCTATGATCCTCTCAATAGGTGCAGAAAAAGTTTTTGACAAAATTCAACACCCATTTATGATAAAAACTCTCCAGAAAGTGGGCACAGAGGGAACCTACCTCAACATGATAAAGGCCATATATGACAAACCCACAGCAAACATCATTCTCAATTGTGAAAAACTGAAAGCATTTCCTCTAAGATCAGGAACAAGACAAGGATGTCCACTCTCGCCACTATTATTCAACACAGTTTTGGAAGTTCTAGCCTGGCAATCAGAGAAGAAAAAGAAATAAAAGGAATACAAATTGGAAAAGAAGAAGTAAAACTGTCACTGTTTGCAGATGACATGATATTATACATAGATAATCCTAAAGATGCCACCAGAGAACTACTACAGCTAATCAGTGTAGTAAAGTTGCAGGATACAAAATTAATGCACAGCAATCTCTGGCATTCCTATACACTAATGATGAAAAATCTGAAAGAGAAGTTAAGGAAACACTCCCATTTACCACTGCAACAAAAAGAATAAAATACCTAGGAATAAACCTACTAAGGAGACAAAAGACCTATATACAGAAAACTATAAGACACTGATGAAAGAAATTAAAGTTGATACAAACAGATGGAGAGATATACCATGTTCTTGGATTGGAAGAATCAATATTGTGAAAATCACTATTCTACCCAAAGCAATCTGCAGATTCAGTGCAATCCCTATCAAATTACCAATGACATTTTTTACAGAACTAGAACAAAAAAATCTTAAAATCTTCATGGAAACACAAAAGACCCTGAATAGCCAAAGCAGTCTTGAGGGTAAAAAAAACAGAGCTGGAGAAATCAGACTTCCTGACTTCAGACTATACTACAAAGCTACAGTAGTCAAGACAATATAGAACTGGCACAAAAACAGAAATATAGATCAATGGAACATGATAGAAAGTCCAGAGATAAACCCACGCACCTGTGGTCAACTAATTTATGACAAAGGAGGCAAGGATATACATTGGAGAAAAGACAGTCTCTTCAGTAAGTGGTGCTGGGAAAACTGGACAGCTACGTGTAAAAGAATGAAATTAGAACACTCTCTAACACCATACACTAAAATAAACTCAAATATAAGACCAGACACTATAAAACTCTTAGAAGAAAACATAGGAAGAACATGGAAACATGTTCAGGAAAACAGGAAGAACATAGGAAGAACACTCTTTGATGTACATCACAGCAAGATCTGTTTTGACCCATCTCCTAGAGTAATGGAAATAAAAACAAAAATAAACAAATGGGACCTAATGAAACTTAAAAGCTTTTGCACTGCAAAGGAAACTATAAACAATATGAAAAGACAACCCTCAGAATGGGAGAAAATATTTGCAAATAAATCAACAAAGGTTTCATCTCCAAAGTATATAAACAGATCATGCAGCTCAATATCAGAAAAACGAACAACCCAATCCAAGAATGGGCAGAAGATCTCAATAGACATTTCTCCAAAGAAGACATACAGATGGCCAAGAGAAACATGAAAAGCTGCTCAACATCATTAATTATTAGAGAAATGCAGATCAAAACTGCAATGAGGTATCACCTCATACCGGCCAGAATGGGCATCATCAGAAAATCTACAAACAACAAATGCTGGAGAGGGTGTGGAGAAAAGGGAACCCTCTTGCACTGTTGGTGGAATGTAAATTGATAGAGCCACTATGGAGAACAGTATGGAGGTTCCTTAAAAAACTAAAAATAGAATTACCCTATGACCCAGCAATCCCACTACTGGGTGTATATCCAGAGAAAATCATAATTCAAAAAGACATATGCACCCCAATGTTCATTGCAGCACTATTTACATTAGCCAGGTCATGGAAGCAACCTAAATGTCCATCAACAGATGAATGGATAAAGAAGATGTGGTACATGTATACAATGGAATATTACTCAGCCATAAAAAGGAACAAAGTTGGGTCATTTGTAGAGACGTGGATGGACCTAGAGACTGTCATACAGAGTGAAGTATGTCAGCAAGGGAAAAACAAATATATATTAATGCATATAAGTGGAATCTAGAAAAATCGTAGAGATGAACCTGTTTGCAAGTCAGAAATAGAGACACAGGTGTAGAGAACAAATGTATGGACACTGACGTGGGAAATCATGGGTGGCTGGGGATATGAATTAGGAGATTGGGATTGACATGTATACACTAATATGTATAAAACAGATAACTAATAAGAACCTGCTGTATAAAAAAACAATAAAATTAAAAAATAAAAGCACAGTTAGTAACAGTAATAGCTTACACTTACAAAGGGCTAGGCGCATGCTAGCACTAATATAAGTGCTTTGCAGGCATCTACTCACTTATTGTCAAAACATCTTCTGAGGTAGGTATTATTATTGTTCCTCTATTACTTATGAGGTCTCTGAGGCATGGAGAGGTTAAATAACTTATCCAAAGTCACACGCAGTAAGTGTGACTTACAAAGTCAAAGCTGGGATTTGAACCCAGGTAATTTGTCTCCCAAGCCTGTGCTCTTTACCACTAGGGAATATAAATTTTAAAATAAAATATGTAAATATTATAAGTAAATATCAGCCCTGTATTGACTGGGATTGTGTCTGTTTGGTTTACCTTTGGATATACTGACTTACACACTGCCTGGCACATAGTTTCATAAAGTGTTATAAAATGAATATCAAAGTAATGCAGATACATTGCAGAACAATTAGAAAATGCAAATAAAAAAATAATAACCTGTAACCCCAACATATTGCATTTTGGTGTGTGCCATTTCAGTCTTTAATAAACCTATACACATTTTTTTCATGCACACACACAAAATATCATTCTGTATTATTTTTGTAGGCTTTTTTCACTTTGAATTTTCCCAGGTCAAAAACTACCTGTCTGCAACAACAGTTCTTCCCTTCCATAACAGTATACATTCTCCCATGATCAATTTTAATGTATATTTTGTAAATAAAATCTATGGGGATGGCAAAGTCATGTTCTATATAGATATTTGGGGTTATATCATGTTAAAATGTAAAGTAGTCTCATGTTTCCCTATCTATAACACAAAATTTATCATCTGAAATTCTAAAATTAGTAATATTTGAAAAACAATCTAGCTGACATAAGAATGTCATAAAAGAAATTAGCTGACATAAGAATGACTAAATTAAATGAATGTATACGTGAAAGTAAGCTTGTCAACCAGTAAGGACATGATATCTCTTCACCTGTCTCTGTTTAGATGTTATTCAGAGAATTTGTCTTCTGTTTTGTTTTAATTCTTTGAATCATTTTATATTAATTATGTTGTTTTCAAATTACAAATTGCACTACTTTAGATCTTTCTAGATCTGAATTCAAAAATGCATGTTAAAAATATGACAACAACAAAAAAAAAATGACAGCAAATTTATCCTCGTCCTAACGCCACATAATTTCAAAGCTTGGCCTTTCTGTTCTAGAGCCAGTGGGGCTATTTCCGTTAACAAGAGGGATAAGAGGAAGCCAAAATGAATGTGCCTTTTTTGACTAAATGTTAAAACTTCCAAGCTTCAATACTCTGTGTTATACAGGGATGATGGGTTTTCAGGTCTTCCTTTAATTAGTTGAAAATGGAAAAGTTAATTACATATAATTATAACATTGCTTGAGTATAGGACTTCCATAACACTGACAGTAGATAAAGAGCAGTTCTTTTACTGAGAGGTGTGCTGATTTAGTCTGTGACATCCCAGGAGGGGTTTTGTGGTAATATTTTAGATGACATTAACTTAGTTCTATAGACTTGTCAACCAAAGCATACAAAGAGTAATAAAATGTTTTTAAACTTAAAATTAAACATTTTTTTTCTTTATGATTCAGGTCTTATTCTGTGAATGCCTTCTGATAAAGCAAAAATCCCTTACATATCACAGCTTCTGTCTTTTATAAGCAGAAATTTCATAGAAATCCTCAAGGGACAATGGTGCAGTAGATAGACTTTCTTACTACTGTGCAGATAATTAAGAACAAATAAGACTCGTCAAAATGGGGCTGGCATTGGGCACATGGAAAGTTCGCTCCATGAATATACAGAATAATTTCAAAAGTTGTCCAAAAAATTCATTAGTTAAAACAAGATATTAGAAGTACAAAAGACATTTTCTACATTGAAACAATACAATAATCAACAAAACCCATGGCTTTTTCCTTCCTTGATCCTCACACTTCCTAAGCTATTACGTTTCACTTGATTATTCATCTACTTTTTTTTTTTTTTTTTTTTTTTTTGCAATTCCCACATCATGGCTATTCAACAACATTGCACTTCTGGATTTTCTTAATTACTTCTTCCCTCTTTGCTTCACTGCACTGGCTCCTCTTCCAGGTCACTTAATTGTGGGCTATTTTCAAGGCGGGCCCCTTGTCTTCTCTCTCACATGATTTCTCTTAGTCACCACACTCTGCCTATGTATCTACATGTTAGTGGTTTCCAATTTTTTCTTTCTTCGTTCGGACTCCTACAGCATAATTCAGTCTCTCACCACCTGGCTACTCAGGTATTATCTAAAATGTTAACCAGCCTGAAGTGACATGAGCCCAGATCTCAGCACATCTGGAGGGAGACTTACAGAGAGGGGAGCAACTTGGTGTTTTGGCAAAACAGCAAATGGTTCAGTTTGTCTGCAGCATGGTGGGAGAGAGCGAGGGTGGAAGGACGTAAGACTGGAGCCACATTATTTAGGACCTGGTGGGCTATAAATTTTATGAAGCCTTTGGATTTTATTCTCAATATGGTACCTTTGGAGGGTTGAGGTCATGGGCGTGACAAACTCTAGTTACACTTTTAAATAATCACTCTGATTGCTGGGTGAAAAATAGCAGAAAGGCAATGATAGAAGTAGAGAGAACAGCTAGGTTGGATACTGTTAACACTTTCAGGCAGAAAGATTAGGGATGAATGAAGAGTAAGAGTCAAGGTTAGCCCACAAGTGCCTATTTAAACCATAATATGACTGAGGTTGTTTAAGTTACAGTGAAAAATAAAGTAGTAATTCTATAATAGTAATGAAATAAAATAGAAAAGCAATACCACTTAATATGATTTCTTATTGATCCTTTTGATGCTGGTATTTGAAGGAAAGCTGGTTTTATTAAAAAGTTTTGGAGTTAGATGGAGATTTGTAGAATGTCTGTTGGGAACTTCTGGATACTTTCAAGAACTTTAGAAGTCAAAGGAAATTAGTCTATGTTATATTTAATCTTACTTTAAAACTCATGACTTTCCTTTTTACTGTCAGAGTGTGGGGCTTATCACCCAGGATTTAACTTTGTCTTTTAGATTGCAAATGGAAGGGGAGAGCATGAGAGAAAAAAATATGAGAGGTTTTTCCTGAAGTAAAAGAGAAAGAGTTGTAATAAAGCTGCGGGAGGAATGGAATTAAAGAGGATATTGTGTACTTAACTGAGCTGTGAAAGGTGGAAGACAAGGAAATGGAAGACCACAGCTTGGGCGTGGCCCACCTCAGTGGGAAGAAAGAATCAATGTGAAAAAGGAAAAAACAAAGTAATAATTGGGTGATAAGTGCTTCACAGCTTTGGAGATGAGAGACAGAAAACCATACAATAGAATGTTAAAATGGCAATTTTAAAAGTCAGGGTTTATTAATTTAGAAAAACCTTACACTGTTGAGAGAGTAGCATTGACATATATACACTACCAAATGTAAAATAGATAGCTAGTGGGAAGCAGCTGCATAGCACAGGGAGATCAGCTTGATGCTTTGTGACCACCTAAAGGGGTGGGATAGGGAGGGTGGGAGGGAGGCTCAAGAGGGAGGGGATATAGGGATATATGTATACATACAGCTGATAGACTTTGTTGAACATTAGAAACTAACATCACTATGTAAAGCAATTATACTCCAATAAAGATATGTATATATATATAAAGAAAAACCTTACACTGTGAATTCATTGACTGTCAAGAGATTACCCTTACTGTCTTAGAGCTAATAAAGAGTAAAAAAAATCTTTTCTAAAGTTCAGGGAACAAAAATTATAGATGCATTCATTTAAACTTATTTCCATGGAGTTAAGGAATTTCCCAGTCCTTAACTGCAATGGTTAATATATTGCAATATTAACTACATATGTTCTAGCAAAGGATAGTTTTTTGAGATCTGTTGGCAAAACACTGTCATGCTTTAATTTTTGTGAACAGTGTTGCCCTTAGGAAATAGGCTATTAGAGGACATATAATTCTTGGTTATGTGTTCTTACAGCAGTAGTCCCCTTTATTATTTAATAATATATTCCAAAGTTTACACCTGCTTGTATGTGTGTGTGGGTTGTGTATACGAGGCAGGGCCATGCCATGTTCTTTTGGGGCAAAGGTATTATAAGTTAAACAAGCCCCTATTGGGACTTCCCTGGCGGTCCAGTGGTTAAGACTCTATACTCCCAATGCAGGGGGCATGGGTTCGATTCCTGGTCGGGTAACTAAGATCCCACATGCCACATGGCATGGCCTAAAAAAATTAAAAAGATAAACAAGCCCCTATTAATGATTTCACTGGAATTGTACTTCAGTACTCTAAATGTAAAACTGATGATAATAATTGAGCTCAAACACATTGATATAAGGTTATCCTCTATGAAAATATCACATGCATTTTAAATGTCACTACTTCATACTTTATTCAACATAATTCATTATAAAACAGACAAAAGGCTAAATATATGCTAAAGGTTAAATACTTGTATCAGATCTATAACAGTAAGAAAATTAATAAGTTTTTGACATAATAAACTAAAAAAATCTATATTTTTATCTTTCTTGGCCAGAGGAATTGTGTTAACAGCATGCTAGCAAGAATCATCCTAATTTCTGCAAAACACAATTTTTACTGCAGTGTAGGCAGGGCCTAAAATACATTTCTCACTACTGCATCTATTTTTAATTTCTAATTCAACATGGAATTCTTAATTCACTGTCTCTAAGTTGCAGGCTATTTACAAAGGCTTAGGTGAAACACTCAGCTTTTACTGAGTATTTTATTTTTAACTTTTCTCTTCCCCAGGAATAACACAAAATAGACTTCTTTTGAAAATGTGATAAGGATATATCTGGTGCATTTTTTTTCTGCAATTTTTAAAATAGATTTCCCGCATCAGCAGTGACAGTGCTCTCTCAACCAAGCAAGTATCAGCTAAAGTACATTCTGGACATAAAGTGCATAGAGTTAATCAACCTTAACATATGAAGGTTAAGCTAAGTGAAGTCATTTTAAAACAAAAACAAATTCTTAGTGTTTAGATTTAAAAAAAATAATAATGCCTTGGTCTGTCTCTGTCTCTCTGGAAAGTTTGCAGGTCTATGTTTTGGATTTGTTGTTGTTAGAAAGAAATGTATGTCTAGTTGGCACTGTGCAATGCAGCTCTATTTTTACCTTAATTCATCCTAATTTGAACAACATGATTATATCTACTTACAAGGTTCAAGTATCACCCATGGGATAGGGCCAGTGTCTTTTAAAGCACACAAGATCTGCATTTTTACTTCTCCCTATAGGCAGATATGGACTTTTAATATTCTCCTTTGCTCTCCTTGTATCCTCAGAATGACAAGGAAGGAGAATCTTGCAAGATTTTATAGTAAATGTTTTCTCACAAGCTTTACGGTAATCATTTCCGATTCATTTAAGCCATGAAACAACAAATAAATTATTATTATGAGGCTTTGAGATCTATTTTAAAAAGTGGCCATGGGAAACTAATCTTTGGTGGTGGTAGCAAGAACAGTCATGACCTTGGGGCGGAGGTGGATAGTTACCTACTGGGAAGGAGCCTAAGGGAACTTCTTATTATCTTGTTCTGGGTGGAGTCATACATACAGTTCATCCAGCTGTGCACTTAGGATTAGTGCCATTGATTTATTTATTTATCTATCTGTTTATTTATTTATAAAAATGTGTGTGTGTGTGTGTGTGTACTATGATGTGTTATGGTCAAAATTTAACCAAAAAAGCTTTGGCTTTGATGAGAGTCAGACACAATAGGATTACAGGGACATATTTTTCTGATTCAATAGTCAATTTTTATTTAATACCAATAATGTTTGATAGAAAGTCTATGTTATATTTGGATAGAAATTTATTAACTAATAGTAGAGCAATATCTGTTAAAGTGAAATCGATTTTCTTCCTTGTTCAATTCTCATTTGGGGAAAAATTAGACATTACTCTGTACAATATCATATCCTACACTTCTTACCCTTTTCTACCCACCTTTTGTTCTCCATACTCATTCTTCAGTGCCAAAAAGCTACTCTCTTTTCTTAGTGGGGACAGCCATTTATCCATTCCTCTAAAAGGACAAAGTTGGAGTTGAACTACAGCACAAATCCTCCAGCACTCTAATTCTGTGCTTTTCTGAGAGAGGAGTATTAGGACAATCTAGGGTGTGTATTTTTCAGTGTGGTAAATCAATGGGCTTCGGGCTTAGAGAGAGCACAACAGAGATTTTTTTTTTTTTTAATTTCAATGCAGGAAACAGACAAGGCATCAACTAGGAAAAAGAAAACGATCACCTATGGGAAATTTTTGGAAATGTCTAGGAAAAGAATCATCATAAATTCCCTTTAAGTATTTCTGGTTGTTTAAAAATTTCTCAAAACCTCCTGTCTTGCTTCATAGACACTGTTCTTTTTTTTCCACATGTATTTGGGGACCTTACAGTCTCTGAAATGGTTGAGCATGTTTTACAAATTTAATGATCTCTTACCCCAAAACAAAATGAATCCTGCCATACCAGTGTCAGTAATCTTCCCTGAAGATTTTAGAATTTTGATCTCAGGGACAGTTAAGCCTTTATCAAAGAAAAAGCCAAAGAATAATGGGATTTAAAAAATATGTGATTCTAGGGAGTGGATAGTGCTCTCAATTTTGACAAAGTGGAGAGATGGGGAAGAGACAAGAATGCGAAAAAGCCCATGCTGGTTGTTAGTTGTTGACTATACCTCATCACATTTAATTTTGCCTCTAAAAATTCTGCGGGAAAGGATGGGATTTCTTTAATCACCTCCCTCGAGAACAAAAAAGTAAAAAGTGGTAAATTTTACTCAGAAGCCCCTGAAGGAATTTGAGCACAGAAATTATTTTCAGTCTCTTCACAGATATGTTTTTATTCCTTACAAGTCCCATTGTTTTCAGAGTTTTCAGCAGTTAAGTAACTGGTCATCCTCAAGGCCACCTCAGGAGAAATTGGTAGGAAAAAAATGAAGTTAACTGAAGGACACCTAGATACATAATGATTTGTAATAGTTCAGGGAGACACACACACACACAGTGCATTTGAAATGAATACTCCAACCTGCCATTTTAGCTTCCTCAGTCCTAAAATTATGGTTGATAAATATTCTCTGAGGTCAGTTAAATGGTTGAGATAAGCATGTTTCATATTCTGCTACATCTGTTTCTCCATAACAAATTACCTTCAAAAGCTTAACAGCTTAAAGCAACAGTAACATTTATTGTCTCATACAGGGTCAGGAATTCAAGAATGGGTTAGCTGGATGGTACTGGCTCAGAGTCTCTCATAAGGGTGCAATAAGATACTGGCTTAGGCCGTAGACATCTAAAGGTTTGACAGGGCCTAGAGTATCTTTTCCAAAGATGATTCACTCACATGGTTGACAAATTAATGCTAGTTGTTGGTGGAAAGTCTTAGTTCCTCCCCACATGGACCTCTACATAGGGCTGCTTCAGTGTCCTCAGGACAAAGCCACTGGCTTCTCCCAGAGCAAGTGATCCAATAGAAAGCAAAGAGGAAACTGCAATGACTTTCAGGATCTAGTCTCAAAGGTTAGAGCTTGGGCTTCGCTGGTGGCGCAGTGGTTAAGAATCTGCCTGCCAATGCAGGGGACACAGGTTCGAGCCCTGGTCCGGGAAGATCCCACATGCCGCAGAGCAACTAAGCCCCTGTGCCACAATACTGAGCCCGTGCTCTAGAGCCCTCGAGCCACAACTACGGAGCCCGTGTGCCACAACTACTGAAGCCTGCACACCTAGAGCCCGTGCTCCCCAACCAGAAGCCACCGCAGTGAGAAGCCCATGTACCGCAACGAAGAGTAGCCCCTGCTCGCCACAACTAGAGAAAGCCTTCACGCAGCAATGAACACCCAATGCAGCCAAAAATAAATAAATTAATTAAAAAGTTAGAGCCTGCCAACTGCGTAATAAGCTGTTGATTTTAGAGATCAGTATAGAAGTGGACCTCACAAGGGTGTGAATATTAGGAAGTGAGAAATCAACATGGGGGAATCAACATGGAGACTGGCTACCACAGTCCTCTCTGGTCACCAGTGATTTACATTCCTCCCACTAGCAAAATACATTCACTCTTGCCCAAGGCCCCCAAAAGTCTCATCCCAGTGCAAAGTCCAGAGTCTCATCTCAGTCAGATGTAGGTGCTGATGAGGCCTCACAGGTGTAGTCCACTAGGTACAGCTCCCTGGGTGCAGTTCTGTGACCTGCAGGCCTGGAGACAGCCAAGCCCTCTGCTTCCCCCCACACACATCTGTCACTCATAGGATAACTGCTATCAATTCCCCTTTGAAAAGGGGGAGGGCAGGAGGCACAAAAAGGGCATTGGTCCATAGTCGTTCTGAAAATCATTTAGGCTCATATAAGAACTGGAAGCTTTCATATATGTTGAATTTAAAAACAAATCATACTCCATTATTTCTGCACTATCCTCTTGGTTATAGAGGTTAGATTTGTGTGGGATGCTGACTAATACCTCTGCAAATGGAAAAGCACAAGGAACCCTTATGTTATGAAACTTCCCATTTGCAGTTGCATATGTTTCATGTTAAAGGGCTTAGAGATTGTAAATAAGTACGCTAGTGATGCTTGTGTACTGCAGCAACAGTTAATGATAACTAGGTAGTAGTTTTAGAATACCAAAGGGAAAGATATACAAGATAATGACTAACTTTTAAGAAATAGGATATATCCTTTGTCCTGTATTTTTCTGCTAGATTTCTATCTATTGGCTGAGTAGCTTCTCTCAGAGAGAAGAAAGGAGTTTTTTTTTTTTTCATGTTAATTAGCCACCCTGGAAAAAAGGTTCACAACTATGACAGTATAGTAAGGTGGTTAAGAGCATTGACTTTGGCAGCAAAAACTTTTCACGTGGGGGCTTCCCTGGTGGCACAGTGGTTGAGAGTCCGCCTGCCGATGCAGGGGACGTGGGTTCATGCCCCGGTCCGGGAGGATCCCACATGCCGCGGAGCGGCTAGTCCTACCAGTTACTAGTTATGTGACCTTGGGGAAGTGAGTTGCCTGAGTCTCACACCTACCTAATAGGGAGATTGAGAAGATTAAATGAGATAATATATATAAAGCACTTGGCACACTGTCTGGCCCAGAATAAGCCCTCTAATTATCATTATTATCTAAAATTATGGGAATTATCTGTGCATTCCACTACTCTTGGGGTCAAAGTTGTCCCATCTGCAAAATTAGGGGGTTGGACTCAATTTCTCAGGTTCCTTTGCACCTCTACCAGCCTACAGTTTTTCCAGCTGAATTGGCCACAACAGCCCTTTTTACCCCCAATAATCACTTGCATTTACAGAGCACTTTTAGCTTCAGAATCTTGCATATATGTTATCTCTCTTGATTCTTATCATCACTCTGTGCGGCAAGTGGGCAGGGAATGCAGCATTATTCTCATTGGGCGAAGAAAATGAGATACTGAGAAGTTGTAACTTGCCCGATGTTAGTTACAAAGTCAAAATTAGAGGATCCTGGCACTTACGGTATCATCCCAGGATTCTTTCGTCTAAGCAATATGGCCTGTCTTAGTGTTTCATCTACTTTATTTCAGCCAAGAAACATGAAAAACAGTTAAAAGAGTGCCCAAGTAAGACCATAGGAATTAAATATAAAGAATACGGGCAGTTCTGATCAAAACCAATGGGGAATAGGATGTATATATTACATCTCATTTGTTCACACCCATCTGAAAATGTCAATTTACCATGCACCTTGACTCCCTTGTGACACAGTTGGATGTCGTAATATGTATTCGTAGGGTGCTGTCATTTCTATGAGCTGTGAGAAACCTTTTAACAACAGGATGTGAGTAATTACTCAGTATATCAGTTTTCTTCCTTTGCTATTGTTTGTTTCCAGTTTCAGCCAGGGTTTATTCATTAAAGTGATTAGCTTTTCTACTATTTTAATCAGTAGCTCTGTTTGCAAATCAATGACTAGAAAACATGTCTAGAGGAAATAAAGGGCGCGTCCTTGGTAAGCCCAAATGGATACTTAAGGAGTAGAGTAGACTGAAGCCTGAAGTAGATAAAGAAAAGGAGCTGGAGGGAATGTTCTCAGCAGCCTCTCTCCTGCCATACTTCTTCCCTGAAGTGGGACTCATGCTAACATATTGGGGCATGAAGCTAAAATGTTGGTCAAATATTGACTTTTCATTGGCAAGACTGTCTGGCCATACCCTGGTTCAGAGTACCAAAGATTTGCTGAAACCACTGACACAGTAGATTAAGCGCCATTACTCTGTGTGTAGTCATGGGATTTAGTATTATTTGTTTTTAGTTCCTGAACCAGAATGCCATACCCATTTTCATGGCATTTATTTGGCATGGTTTTCAATTGTAGAATTCCTGTGGATAATGAGACAGCTTTCTATCTAATCTTAGAAGTAGTGAAGAAGATTCCAGCTGAAATATCCTGCCAGCTGGGAGATAGTGTGCTCAGTTCCCAATGAGAATCTAAAACGTTTTAATTAAAAAACTTTACCAAGTCCCTTCAACCTTCTGAGTTTTTAGCTTCACTCTCTGTGGAACTCTGAAGGCACAACTTTTTAAGAATTAAAGATATGTTACATATACTATATATATTTATATACTATGTAAATTATATAGGAAATAATATATGTATGATTATATACTATATAAATATATATGTTTACATAAAAACAATAAGATCTGCCAGCAACATAATATTCTTTCAAGGATCCTGTGTCAAGAAATGAAAGGTCATTAAGGAATGGGAAAAATTTTAACAAGTTGTTATTAAAGTGTCTTGACTAAAAATTTATTTTCGGTAGTAAATGCCTTCTAAAACATTTATATAATGTTAAATGCCTAAGTGTTTATACAGAGCTGTTGACTGGGTTTTAATATCCCACTGGGAGGTTTAGGTGGAAACAACTCTAACACACCTGCCGGTTCTTAAAGTCTTAGAATCAACACTTCCTTAGGCTCAACTGAAACATAGTCAATTCGTTTGGAAGATATCTAAGTTTGTTTTTTCTTTTCTGTTTCCTGAAGAAAAGTTTGGACCATTTGGACACATAGAAAAATGTCATTGTTATGTTGAAAAAGCATTGCAAATGGCAAGGTTTGCTCTCACCTTGAGTGTTCCTCGGTGAGATCAAAAACTTTTACAACATAGCTCCCTGTTAGAAACTTTAGTGGCAGAACTCTGTAAATAAGTGCTACCGTGTACTCTGCCATTTTGCTAAGGAGTAGCTAAGCACTTCAAAATGAGCACCCATCACATAGTTTGGAGGCTTTCACCAAAGCTCAACTAACAAGAAGTTACAAGAAGCAAGCTTCCAGTTCCCCACCTGGGCTCTTTGCCTTGTCTGTAAGCTTCTTGAGGTTATGACTCACAATGTTTTGACTTCTTTTTCAGTATTTTTCATTGTATGGTCCTGGGGACCACAACATTGAAGTTTGATAAATGCTTGCAAAGTTAAATCGGTTCACTAAACTGATGAGAGAAGGAGATGAGGGAGATCCCTGCACCCAAATCAGAGTCCAGAAATAGAGAAAGCCTCAATGCAGGACTAGCCTTTATTTGCCCTGTGACATCATGGGTGAATTTTAAGAAACATAAAGTTGTAACATACTTAAAAATGATCAGACATTTCTGTTTCAGTTTTTCAAGACCTCTGGCTTTCATATGATTGAGGGCAGCACTGAAGAATTCTCTTCACTATTTTTCTGTCTCATATATAATTTCCTGCTATTGCATGAAATCAAAGATGTCTACATTATTATAATTTAGCAAAGTTATGAAAGTTCTAGAAAAATATTTTATGATGACTTTTATTTCTATTTTATATTTGAGATTCAAGGTTATAAAATAGAAATTATTCTTTTCCTCAACTTTTATTAGCTTAAAACTTCTCAGAATGACTTTACTCAAAAGAGACTGTTTAAATGACAAGTATCTGTTTTTCACAATTGTGACATATGGGCTTCTCTAGAGACTATGAAATTTGGGAGAGTTATTCTCTCAAATCTCCAACACCTCCTTAACACATAAATGACTGCCTAGGCCATGTATGAATAAGTGTTTTCCGTTTCCTGGACATGTTAGAATATTGTTCTGAAGTGAATTTCCCTTTTAGCCAGTCAGCAGATATGTAAGGAGTGTCTATACATATACTGTTTCCTAGGAAATAAATGATTGGAACACTTTTCTCTTGACATTTTCTAAAAAGTGTTACAGGTTCATACCAGCCAACAAAATAAATGAAATTGGGGCACAAACAGAAGAGGCCTAAAATATTGTCATTGTCATTGCTAATAAAAAGCGTGCATGGTAATAAAACATTTCAGCAGGAGGAAATGCAATTTTGCATTGATCTAACCACATTCAATAGATTATCATACAGTTATGTTTAAGCAAAAGGATCTTGTGTACTTTCAACTTTGTTTCTGTTTATCTCGATCATACTGGGATTGGGAACAAATTTATATCCGTACTTTATTTTCTGAGACCTCTTATTAGTGGCTTCTTATTTTGTTTTGATTTGTTTTGTTCTTGGAAGTTTTGTATTATTTTTGGCATTAGATATATGCTTAAAATGTATTTCTTCATTAATTCCATAAATGAAATAGTTACAGAAAACCGGTCAGAGAAAATTCTTCTAAAAAATTTTATTGAGTGAACTCACAGTCCTTTAAAAGATACCATTTTCAAAAATCCCTTAAAACTGACATCTGGTAACTGTTGCATTTTAAACATAGTGAAATGAAGTCCATCTTCACATATTTTCAGATGCTTTTCTTTATATTCCTTTTAATGGGCAACACCAACCTACCAAATGTTGTACAGAAAGTGTTTTGAAACATACTTAGTGTCTGTATCAATATTACTTCACAAAGGAAAAAATATGAATTTAGAGAGTCGTGTTTTTAACACCAATTTAATTAGTTTTATCTTTTTCCCCCCTTGTAAGATAGAAAGACATGACATTTCACATAATCCATCTCCCACTCCACCCCCCATTCCTCCCAAGTCCTCAGCCAGAGGATTTCTGTCCTCAGCATTTATATTAGGGAGGCTAATCAGACACTGGAACTTGCAGGTTGGTGAGGCCATTATGGGTCCAGGAATTATAATTAGCCCAGTTACTCCAGATCTTTGAAGATTGCCTTTGAAGAAGTGGGAAGCAGACTCAGGAAACCTGCTCATGAAGCCATTCAGACTCAAATAAGGCCTATCTACCAGAAAACAAATTTATTAATTTATAATGGGGAGCTAAAATATTGAGTGTACAATTAAAAAATAAGATTTCTGGACAGAGTTTGGTAGACTGCCTCTCTCCTTTCTACTCCTGGCTATCAGGGCCCTCAGAGAGCATCACTCCATCTTAGAAATTGCTCAGAAAATGGTACCAAATTATGGATCACTTTGGCTCTTTTATTGGTGTCATTACTATACCAATCATTGCTTTTCAGAGGACTGTCATAATCAGGATTCTCAGTTTCACAGCTCATTTCACATTGCTTATATTCTTGTTTATTTTTTATTGTGATATACCTTCTTTATAGTAAAGTACCTGATCTTACATGTAAAGCTTGATGGATTTTACATATGTATTGTGAAAGGATTTCAATCTAAAATGGCACGAGAGGATGTGAAATGGAGAATCTTATTCATCCACCCTCAGAACAGAACTTTTAAGAATTGAGTGGCTGATTTCCCGTAAATGCTCGTTTTACAGAATACTGAGACTTATCTCTTGACAGTGAACTGAACATCCACCAAGAATTTCTCCCCATCCTCAAGCCAATGAACTTGCTGCTTGGACTCTGGCTGGACTTTCCCCTCTTTGCACTCCTTGCCCACAAATACAGCCCCTGTCCCCACCCCAAACCCTCAAGGGATTCACCCATAAGTTGGTCCAGCCTCATTTCCTGAATTGCAATTCCTCTGCTATTCCTGAATAAACTCAATTTCTGGTCATTTGAGCTTGCCTCAGATTACCTCTTTATTTAGGTTGACAGTATATACCCATGTAACCATCGCCCAGATTTGAGAGATTGAACATGCCCAGCACTCAGAAGTTTTCCTCATGCTTCCCGCAGGCAATCCCATTCGCCAACATGCACCTCTATCCTGAACTCTGTTTCTCTGGTTGAGTTGATCATATTTTAGTTGGCTCATCTTGATCTTACCTAGGAAAATGCTTTAACCTCACCTGAGTCCTGAGCCTATTATGGAATACATTCATTAATGGAAATTTTCCTATAAACGATAAGCCTGACCATACTATGTGGATTCTACCTAAAGTAGAAAAATGAATGTCTTAAAATTGTCTTTCTAACTTTTTTTTTGCTGTATGTCTATCTCTGATTTTAATGTCCAATTTCCTGCCTCCCCACCCCTTTATCCTGTAGCTATCATCTGTCTCTCAGGCGCTGTAATAAAATCCCAGGAGAGAAGAATTGGGCCTGGTGGTAGACATGGCAGAAAATCAAGTATAGTTGAGAGGAATGTGAGGGAAGAGCCTGTTTGGGAAAGTAATAGCTGATAAACATGGATTAGGGAGGCAGAGAAGTTGAAGATCTAGTGAAGGGATAATGATTCAAGGAACTGTAGAGTTCACGTCTCAACGAGCCAATTCACTCATTGGTCAACACTTGCTTAATGAACCAATTTTCGTTGATCATAGGATCAGTGTTAAGTGCTGCTGTATTGTATTGGTGTGATGAATCTTTCAGCATGTTGTGTTCTCAGAATTGTCTTCCTATGTCTGTTGTCAAAGCAAGCTTTACCTTTCAATGTGGGATATACTACTTGAAAGTACTACTAGAAACTGTTTTCTGGCTAATCTGCTAGCTGAAGCTGGGTTGATTGATGCCAGAAAACGTTTAGAAGTCCCTCAGACAAAACTATCCTAATGAGAGGATTTGGGGCCCCTTTCTTCTAAGCCAGTAAATAAATACAACAATCAGCACTTCATAGTGATGGTTTAAATGATGTTCATATTGAATATCTATGGATCAGAGTATTCTAGCAGAGTATTAACATCTTCGTATAAGCAGTTAAGGGAAATATTTTCTGAACAGTTTTTCCTTTGCACTGCTTTCCTTTTTACAGTGTTAACATTTCTCCTAAGTTCTGCTTTTTCA
The DNA here is from genome assembly GCF_949752795.1 of Hyperoodon ampullatus. NCBI lineage: Eukaryota > Metazoa > Chordata > Mammalia > Artiodactyla > Ziphiidae > Hyperoodon > Hyperoodon ampullatus. The sequence goes on from NC_136918.1 coordinate 18,921,014, forward strand.
GTAGAAAACTTACCCCTAAATTTAGAAAAATAAATAAAGCAGACAATTCTTTCTAATTGTTTCACACAGCAGAACTCTCTAACTTCAGAGTTTGTTCTTGGAATGTTCTAGAAATACTGCAGATCAAATTGATGCTGTAGAGCAATGTAATATTAGAATTCTAATCTACAATTAGATTTTTTTTTTTTTCGGTATGCGGGCCTCTCACTGTTGTGGCCTCTCCCGTTGCGGAGCACAGGCTCTGGACGCGCAGGCTCAGCGGCCATGGCTCACAGGCCTAGCCACTCCGCGGCATGTGGGATCTTCCCGGACCGGGGCATGAACCCGTGTCCCCTGCATCGGCAGGCAGACTCTCAACCACTGCACCACCAGGGAAGCCCCTACAATCAGATTTTTAATGTCTTGAGTATCCAAAGCCAATTTTAAGGAAGTAAGCGTTTGCAGGTAAATCAATCTGATAATTTCCCCTTTTTAAATTAAAACTAAGCTCAATGAACAACTCATTCAACTAGGTTAAACAACTAGGTTAAATGAACATCTTCAGGAACAATCTTAAAAGAGAGAAAATGTCACAAAGGCTCAACATGACCATCCAGAGCCTGTGCATATATAGAAGAGGGAGAAATTATTCTATTTCTTCAACTTGGTGATTAATGTTTACAGCTCCATTGGACAACTTCTCTCCTAGTAGTCACCTATGTAATTACTACCCAGCCTCCAAATGTCCATGAAAAGCACTCCCTACCCAATTGCCATGGGTTGAATTTGACTGTAATATTTACACCAGTATTGTAAAGGGATTCTCTTGTATGATCATGGAACTAACAGAAGAGTGATGAGATTTGATATGACATAGATAGCAAGAAAATGGAGGTAAAAGTTACATGCAAAAAATCAGTGTACAGAAGGTGCTGAAGGGGAGAAAGGAAATATAGATAAAGCCAAGAAACTCTTCTTAAAAGGAAAATCTTTTAAGGACAGATCCTAACACAAACAGAAAGTGGTGGAGAAAGCAGGGACTAAACACATTTAGAAAGAACTTTGGAGACCCTGACATCTAACCAAATGCCAGCAGGTGTGGGGATTGAGTGGACCAGGTAATAACCAATAGGAACAATTAGTACGACTTCCCTTCTGAAGCATGACCGCTTTCCTGAGCCAGTGTATACCTATTATGTGCCTTTGGGCTCTCTTGAGAACCCTTGAGTGCATAGCTTTCCCTTTGTAAGCCTTAGACTCCACCAAGGCCAAAATAGTGCCCTCCTTCTGGTGGTGATGGCACTAGTATACGTGGAGCTGCAAGAGAGTGAAGGTATGCACACAAGGTGGTATAACCTTTTGATACTGTGTCATAACTTGTGAGAATGTTGCCCCAAGGATACAGTGTATGAAGGTCATTAAAGGGGACTCTTGTAAAGAAGTCTGGTGAAACTGCCCTGCCCATTCCCTATGACACACAGCTGCAAGGTCTGTGTTACAGAAACTGACACGGTTAGGGAAAGCATGATCAAGCATCACTGAGGCGGAAGCTGGCGGGGAGGAAAACCCCAACATGTTCTGTCAGGTCAGCAGTTCGTGTGGCTATAAACAAGTAAGATTGCAATGTTGTGAGGTAATCCTAGTCTGACTCAGTCCTTTATCAGTAGCTTTCAGGTCATGTTCATGAATCTTCTGTTGAGCAAATACAACAGTTTCTCGCAATGATGCCATAGTTAAATGTTATGTCTTTGTTTATCCAATCCTCTACTTATCCCCCTTAATCTAAAATTAAAAAAAAAATTTTTAAAGTTTTTTTGATGTGGACCATTTTTAAAGTCTTTATTGAATTTGTTACAATATTGCTTCTGTTTTATGTTTTGGTTTTATGGCCTCGAGGCATGTGGGATCTTAGCTCCCTGACCAGGGATCGAACCCACACCCTCTGCATTGGAAGGTGAAGTCTCAACCACTGGACCGCCAGAAAAGTCCCTAATTTTATTTTAATTTAACTATAGTTGATTTACAAATTGTGTTAGTTTCAGGTGTACAGCTTCAGACTCTTTCTCCTTATAGGTTATTATTAGATATTGAATATGGTTCCCAGTGCTATACAGTAAATCCTTGTTGTTTATCTATTTTATGTATAGTGGTCTGTATCTGTTAGTGCCAGACTCCTAATTTATCCCTCCCCATCCCCTTTCCCCTTTGGTAACCATAAGTTTGTTTTCTATGTCTGTGAGTCTGTTTCTGTTTCACAGATAAGTTCATTTGTGGCATACTTTAGATTCCACATATAAGTGATATCATGTGGTATTTGTCTTTCTCTGTCTGGCTTACTTCACTTAGTGTGATAATCTCTAGGTCCATCCATGTTGCTGCAAATGGCTTTATTTCATTCATTTTATGGCTGAGTAGTATTCCACTGTATATAGGTACCACATCTTCTTTATCCATTCACAAAATAGTGGATCCCAACTGTGTTGCTGAGACTGTTCTGTGATTCCAAAACAGCAAGTTTCCTTGGCATCAAGGTCTCTCTTCTCTCTGGACTCTATAGCAAAATAAGGGGCAGGTCAGTGTGCAGTCCAAGCATGGGGCATGCAAGGGCACTTGAGCACACTTTGATTAGCACATGTGAAAGCTCAAAGCCCATTTAAAGCTAGGAGAAACAGGGCTCTGGAGACTCAGATCTATGTGGGAAATCTCCTGGATCTTAAAAGACATATATATGTACTACTGACAATTTAGGGTTAAATTGCCAGTAGGTGAGAACTCAAGACCTCTGACATTGCTGGGAAATAGATCAGCTCCAAGTAATAGAGGGTGTGGGAGTCAGGCATCCAAGGAGCAAAAGGGTATAGTAATCAATGAAAGGCATTGCTCGAGGGGAAGACATTTTCCTGGGCATGGAACCTGAGGAGAGCTCCACTCCTCCCTGGGAGCTTGCATCGAATCTAGAAGTGAAACCACAGTGGAATCATCCAACTTCTACATGGGCTTAGCATTCATCATACTCTGGAAACCATCCAGAAATTAGAGAGCTCAAGGAAAAATTAATGTCCATTAATAGTGCTTTTGATCTTCTGTAAATGTGCCTTTCTGTGCATGATCTAAAATCTTGTAAGTGGCTTTTTTCAATTATAATAAGAAATGAGTTTCCTCTATTCTGCCTCATCTATACAAAGTGATATGGAAATAAGGTAAGGGGCTTCATCCCAGAGGCTGTAGTCCCATTATTTTTTTATAAGCATTCAAATCATTCAACAAATACTTATTATGTTCCTCTTAGTACATCCATGTACTTTCTGATCTGAGCACAGGAGAGAAAGATAATATCTCCATCCTCATTATGATTATAAATAAACAGGTGAATTAATTTAAAAATAAAAACCATGGGGCTTCCCTGGTGGCGCAGCAGTTGAGAGTCCGCCTGCCGATGCAGGGGACACGGGTTTGTGCCCCGGTCTGGGAGGATCCCACATGCCGCGGAGCGGCTGGGCCTGTGAGCCATGGCCGTTGAGCCTGCGCGTCCAGAGTCTGTGCTCCGCAACGGGAGAGGCCACAGCAGTGAGAGGCCTGCGTACCGCTAAAAAAATATAAATAAATAATTTAAAATAAATAAATAAATAAATAAAATACATGGTCATGGATTTGATAAGTGAAATGAAATAAGGTGGTTGCTGAAATAGCCTATGTCAGGGGGTAACAAACTTTTCCTGTGAAGGGCCACATAGACAGTGTATAGGCTATCTGGTCTCTGTGACAACCACTTCATCCTGTTGTCCCTGTAGCTTGGACATAGTCATACGTCCCATATACATGAATAGCTCACTGTGTTCCAATAAAACTTTATTTATAGACATTAAAATTTGAATTTCTCATAATTTTCATGTCATATTATTTATTTTAACCATTAAAAAAATTAAAACCATTCTCAGCTCATGGGCTGTACCAAAAAAAAAAAAAAGAAGGTCTGATTTGGCCTGTAGACAAGCCCCACTATGGTCTGAATGTTTGTGTCCCCACCCAAATTCATGTGTAGAAATCCTAATGCCCAGTGTGAAAGTATTAGGAAGTGGGACCTTTGGGAGATGCTTTGGTCCTGAGGGTGGAGCCCTCATGAATGGCATTAGTTCCTTGTAAAAGAGCCCCCACAGAGCTCCCTAGCTCATTCCATCATATGAGGACACAATGAGAAATTAACAGTCTGCAACCTGGAAGAGGGTCTTCTCCAGAATTTGACCATGCTGGCACCCTGATCCTGGACTCCTAGCCTCCAAATCTGTGAAAAAGTAAATTTCAGCTGTTTATAAGCCACCCAGTCGGTGGCATTTTGTTATAGGAGCCTAAACGAGGTAAAACATGTCCTTTGCATTAACTCCTGGCTGTGTGATTTAGGGAGAAGGGAGTATGGTTAACTTAGGTAGAGCTTGGTAGGGCTTCTCTGAAGAGGTGACAGCTTAGTGGATGAGGGGAAACCAGCTGTGGAAAGAGCTGGAAAAAGAACACTCCAGGCAGAGGAAACAACAAACAAAAAATCCTGAAGCAGTGAGAGCCCCAAAACCCTATTCTGTAAATTGAGGTTTATTAAGGAATGAAATACTTAAGCAAGTCTCATTGCATTAGTGGCATTGATCTCTGGTCATTAGGTGATAAATATTATAAAAGGGATGGCATAAATATGGCATAAATAATCCTTCAATGAAATTTCACATCCTCTTACTGTCATCGTCTCTGGCAAAGAATGACAGGTTGATTTTTTTCTCACTTATGTATGATTACTTGACAGAGGAGGAGAAGAATCATTTCATATCTTCGTGGTGATTTACATGAATTATCCTGTAGAAATGGTAGACATTTTTCGTTCAATGTTTTTACTGTACATCTGTGTCGTTGAGTATGTAACCATATGTTTACCAGCCAAATATTCTAATTCTTTTGGGTAGACATTGTACAATGAAATTATGTGTAAAGTTGAATAAAATATACTTATTTGTATATACATTTAGAAGTCTATTCGTCAGCGTTTTACTTCTATATAAAAGGCTTTTATGTTACCACAGACTTGTAAACTGGCCATCTGGTAGCATGATTGGAGAACATCCATAAAAATGAATGATGAAAAGAAATGTCCAAATACTGTTTTATACAGTGTTTTTTTCTGAACCCATACTCCATTTGTGATTTCAAAGCTTGGCATAAAAAAAAATAGAAAAAAATTACTTGCAGAGTCACCTTATGTGGGAGAGACATGATTACTTCTGTCTACATTTTAAATCTGCAGCAGACCTTCAAATCTTACCCAGATGCTGGCAAAGGGGAACATTTTCTTCATTTTAGAAATAATACTCAGAGAACACACCCATCTGTCTGTTGTAAGAAAATGTCCAAGTCACATTCACATGTTTATCAAAAGAACCCAAAGTGTTAGTGAGAACTAAAATATGCCAGGAACAGAAAAAAAAAAAAATCAAGGAAAAGAGTGGGCAATAATGTTTTAAAATGTGTTTCTGGTAAAAATGGTATCTTGGGTTTTGGTTACATAAAAAGTACCTCGCAGTATATTAAATTCATGATGTTAAAACAGTCTTAAGAAAGATGGCTATGAGATTCATGTCAGATGTGAAGCAGAAAATGTTGAATGATACCATGAAATACTTGGTACCTAATTCAGATTTTTACCAGGTGAATAAACATCTTAGTTTGCAGAAATTTTACCTTTGCTACTCTGTATCATTGCATAGTTTAAGGACTTGCATTGTGTAGGTATTTTGAGTGTTTTAGGTTTTATAATACATTAAGATAATCTTTGGATATAACTTTAATTAAATTCAGTGTCACTTATCTAATGCCCTCAAGGTTCCCAAATATAAAGATGAATAAGACTGGAATATTTCCTGAAGTTTTCCTGTTCATCAGGAAAAAAAAAAAGTCTCAAAGATCTCTGATTTGAGGCAGGGAAGTGCTGTAATACAGGGAGAAAGTGTGGAGGGAGCAAAGGGAAGGAATTGGTTAATTTTGATGGAGGAAATCTGGGATGTTTCCTAGATGAGCTGGCACTTGAGCTGAGCCTGCAACAAATGAAGGTACAGGAGAAAGCATCCAGCCACTGGCATTTTCATCCATGGGAAACCATCTCATAGAGGTTTTTGAGCAGGAAGTGCTCTGATCAGTTCCAATTTGTTTTTATTTTACACATTTTAAAGAGGCTATAAGGTAGAATAAATTTACAGAAAAGCACATACATCACAAATGTTTGATTTCAGGATTTTTCTGAAACAGATACCTGTATGACTCTCTTCCTACCAAGTATAAATAATAAATAAAGCAAGCAAGCATTAGCAGAACTGCAGAAATTCTCAAATCAGGGCTGGCTTCCTGAAGGTGCACCTAGGCAGTGGCACAAACCCTGGCACTGAGCACGGTCCTCGCTTGGTTTAATGCTCTACTGTTGTATCTTGACATTCTTAATAAATTTTGAACAAGGAACCCTGCGTTTGTATTTGGTGTTGAGCTGCACAATTTATGCAGCCTTTCCTGTCCGAACCATCATTCTGCAACTCATCCAAATGTGCAGTTCTCCCTGCTAGGGCAAACCATTATTTTTTATTTTCTTTACAGTTTATTCCCTATTTACACATGCATGAACAAAGTAGTTAAATTTTGTCTATTATGAACATTATAGAAATAGATTTATACAATCTGTATTCTGTTGTGTCTGGCTTTTTCCCCTCCATGTTATGTGTTTAAGAGTCATCATGTTGTGATTCATTCATTTTCTCAGTGGTATTTTTAATGAGCTCTATCTGCTAGATTATGCAGGATTAGTTTGTACATGGGGGAGAGCAAGACTGGAAGCAGAGAGACCAGTTCGGAGGCTGGGCTTATGGACAATTACAGCGTGAGAGCCTGAGACCTGTAAATAATACTACAGGAAATTTTCTGCTCTCTGGAAACCAGTAATTCAGAGCCCTCACACTTTTGCAACTACGGCAGAACTTCCAAGTTCTCCTTCTTGGTTACCGGTAGTTCTGTTACTCATAGCTGTTGGAGTAAGGACCTCAGTTCCCAGGCACAGTTCCCAGGAACTCCACAGGGTTCCCTGGCTGTCCTGAAGATAGGCAGCTGGCTTCTCCCAGAGTGAGAAATTCAGAGAGAGAGAGCCCCAGACTGAAGATGCAATCTTTTATAACTTAATCTTGGAAGCAACATACCATCACTTCTGGTCTCTTGGTCATATAAACCAACCCTGATACACTATGGGAGGGACTATTCAAGGCTGTGAATGCCAGGATGTTGGAATGGTGGGAGCCATCTTGGAGACTGGCTACCTCAGAAATTAAATAAATTGTCCAGTCGTACAGCTAGAAAGTGACTGAGCCAAAATTTGAAAGTAAGTCTGTCAGACTAAAAATCCAGTGCTCTTTCTACTTCATATGACTTTACGACATCAGGGATCAATAAGTGTAAAAAATAATTTTTTTGCAGATTTTTGTGTAAAAAACATTGGGTTAACTATAACTTTATATCATATACATAACCAAACTTGAAGACTGTTAAAGCTTTTTAAATGTGATTTTCAATGAAAAAATAAGAGATTGCATTTATCTCTTACCCAATATTTATTGAACAGGAATGAAAAAATTATGTGTAATTTCAATTGCCTGAAAAATTCTGAGTTTCTAAAGGGTATTTCGGTGTTTGGGGTAGACACTATAGGCTGGCTTACCTAACACCATTCTTCATTTATTTCTCCCTTGTCTCCCTCCACTATAAAGGTAGATAAGTTGGTTATGCATTTTCCCAGCCTCTTTTTTGGCTAGAAGGACATTCAATGCAGTACTGGCCAAGGAAATTTAACTGGAAGCCTCTTGGAGCTTTTGTCTCTTGATAGAACATAAAATCCTCCTGGTGCATCTGTGGCCCACCCTCCCATTCCCACCTTCTTCCTGCCTCAAAAACGGACTTGACTTCTGGGACTGCATTTCTCTTCACTGAGCTATTGAACCAAGGCCAGAAGAACTCCAATTTCAGACTTAAGTAAGAAATAAACCTTTATTTGTTTAGTCCCACCACCCTTAATTGGGTTTCCAGTTAAATGCAGCCTTAAGTATTCCTAATTCTTTTAGGGTAAGGCAACATGAGAAGACATTACAAATAAAGTCAGCAAATCCTGAGGGAAAGAGGGTGTGTTAGAAAAATTTTGTGGCTCGTTAGGAAAACTTACTTCTAAACAATGTCCATGTAAACTAAATTTCTACATACCTAGCTGAAAAGTAAGACAACACAAGCATTTATCTTGTTAGTAATATTTTGACTCAGTCTCTGACAACAGTGCAGGAAGTCCAGACCTCCTTAATGCCTCACTAATAGCCCTGGGACCCCTTAGGGCTGTCTCCCCTGCCCTTTCTCCGATCAGTCTCCTTGACTGCTTTATGGGTTGGACCACTCATTTTGCTCCTGTGTCAGCTCATTATATTGAGGTGTTTGCTGCAGCTTCCAGTGCCCGAAGTGACTGTTATTCTGCTGGTGTCTGCTGAAGAGGTTACGTGCTGCTGTGGAGGTCTGCCACAGACTCTCTGAGGCTGCTGCAGCCACAACAGCTGCTGGCCTTGGCATCAAATGTTACAGAAGCTGTGGGCCCAGATGCTGCTGGCACCCTGTGGCTCAGTGGCCCGGAGACTGCTCCTCTAGGTACTCTCATTGGGGCAGTCCCAAGGGTAATGTAAGAGGTAGATGCTGCATTGATAGACGCTACATCTCCCTTTCTATTTGGTGATTTTTGCTGTCCTTGAATCACATTTATGATCCTCAACCGTGTCTCCTCTTACGTCTCCAGTGGTAACTTGGTCCCTTACAGAATAGTGCATTTACTGGCCTGATTTACTTGTCCTGGGCCATCCTTCCTGGCTTGCCTGCATCTTAGAATGAAGCAGCCTTAGGCTCAAGCTGTAATTCTTGATACATAAAAGTCATACAAAGTTGGCCTAATTTAATTTGTAGCTATATACACTGATAAAAGTTTATTTGAATTGAACAGAACAAGAATAGGCTGATAGCTTAATATTTGGAAAATTACATGGCACAGTTCTAAAGCATTTGAGAATGTTACCTGTTGCTTATGTTGTACAAATGTGCTTGGAAAATCAAAGACAGCCTCTCCTGTCACACCCAACCTCCTCCTATCATTTTTATTTACATTTAATGAAGGGTCTTTTCAGAACACAAGCTTTACCTCAGAATAACAAAATATTCTGTTTTTACACAACTATTCAGCTCACCCAGAGGAAATGCTGTGGTATCTGTGAACATTATTTCTGTCTCCCAGCCACCGAATATTGACTCCCTGGGTCAGCCTATAGAAAGCGTGCTATTCAAGACAGGACATTTTACTACATATGAGATTTAATGAGAAAGATTTGTTAGGCATGTAATATTCAGGGATTTCCATTTCATTGTTACAATGAATATACACTTTTAAATATTGCTTATGCCTGGTATTCTATTCAAATCAAGTACTGAGAACAGTTTAGAGAAAATCTCAGACTGAAACCAAGTCAGCAAAATTATCTTTTTTTTTTTTTTCTGTTAAAGAATTTGCAGCCTTGAGAATAAGTCATTTCCCAAACATGCTAGGACACACTTTGGAAAGAGTGAGGGGCAGATTTCTTTTACACCTCAGGAAAAAAACTTAGGGCAAAAGAGATGGAAGGCTGGGTTCAAAGTGACAAAGGAAGCACAAACGTGTTAATGATGCAGAAGTCACAGCCTGGCTTTGAATGGTGCTGACACATCAAAGGGCACTGTTTGCCACAAAAAGGAAGATCATTTCTGGAGAGGGACAAAACCATTTGGGAGAATGCAGCTGAAGCCCTTGATTCCCTAGTTAATTATGCAGGCCAGCGGCCGCTCTGTTCTGCTGCCCCAGAGGTCATGAATTTGAACATGCTTCATCCCACCTTCAGAACAAACAGGCAAACAACCCCAAACCAGGCTGTCATTGGGGACTTTGTCAGGAAAACATCTTCCTGGGCAACATTAGCATACTCGATACAAATAGTCCCATCAAAATCCGTTAAATAAGAGGAAAATTCTTTGATAAATAAGTTCTTACGATAGCTGTCTTATTTGGTCAGTACGTTATAGAATACCTGAGGCCTACATTAAGCTTTATGTTAAAATAGTCGTGAGAAAACTAGAATTAGGTTTCCAGTTTTCAAATAATTCTATGATAAAAAGACAAGACATTAACCAAAATGTTAAGTTTTTTGTTTGGGGGTAATTTGTTATTTTATTCTTTTTGCTTTTTCACACATTTTAAATTTATTAAACAGAGACTACTTATCTAATGAAAAGAATATAAATATTTTTCTTATGGTGACAGGATACCCTATACAACAGCAACATTTTCTAGACAAATATTCAACTACTCAAAATGACTCAAAATGATTCTCTGAGGTTAGGTACCCAAGGTTTTATTGTAATTTAGCATGAAATAGAAACTCAAGAGACTACGTAGGTAATAGAGTTTCATTGAGTTCATTTAATTTCCCATTAGTAATGGAATTTTTAATCACATAAGTCACAGGTTTGTGTGTGTATTTTCACTAAGGGGTATGGGCCTGTAGGAGATGTGGAGTTAATTTTATTGTTGTTTTATTTATTTTAACATCTTTATTGGAGTGTAATTGCTTTACAATGGTGTGTTTTTGCTTTATAACAAAGTGAATCAGTTATACATATACATATGTTCCCATATCTCTTCCCTCTTGCGTCTCCCTCCCACCCTCCCTATCCCACCCCTCTAGGTGGTCACAAAGCACCGAGCTGATCTCCCTGTGCTATGCGGCTGCTTCCCACTAGCTATCTATTTTACGTTTGGTAATTTTATAATTATTTATTTGTATGTATTGAGGAAAAGCCTTCAGAAATTTTAACAGAATCTGGTTGGACAGACTGGAGAGGAATTATCAATATCCTTCTTAATTAAAAAGAAAAAAAAAGCTGAACTGGCATCTTCACAAACTTATGTAACCCATGTTTAGCAGCTTAGCAGCTTCATGCTGCACAGTCACTGATAGAAACAGTTTCATTTCTACTTCTATTCCCAGACCCACACCTGGCCTCCCTTCCTTCAGCAGGTGCCTTGCCATTTTTATTTACAGAGAGAAGGTTATTTGCAGCTTGAACTCTCTCATATTTTTACCTTCTCAATTCCAGTTTTTTAGTCTCTTGGCTCTTCCTCTTTCCTGTGTGAGAGGAAAGAGGCTTCCCCAGCCTTCCCACCAGAGTTTTCAGATACCTCCTCTGCCCTCTCCTCAGAAACTGCTATTCAATAGACATCCTATTGCTTGGATTTCAATCTCTCCGTCTTTACCGACACTAAATTATTACTGAATAATTTACTGAATTATTTTTCAGTCGGAAAGCAAGCCACATGTAACCATAAAAAAGAAAACCTTAAAAATGCTAGAAGAAAACACTAGTTATATAAAATATCCTAGAGGGTGAGACACCTTTCTGTTTGTGACATGAAATTCAGAAAGAAAACCCAAAAAGAAAAAGATCAATAAGTTCAAATAGAAATATTAATAAAAAAAGCATAAACAAAGATGAATAGTAAACTAATAATCATTTGCATAGTACATGATTAACAGAGGATAATATCCTTATTGTATAACATAACCATAGTACATAATCAACAATTACAAATCAATAAGAAAAAGTTGAGAAGTCCAACAAAAGGTGGGTGATCCTTTAACTATTGAGAACAAATTTTACAGTACATGTGTAAAAATATAAATCTGAATTTTTTCATAAATTATGTAGAATTGTGTCATATCTATTGATATATATTCACTATTCGAGTAGTATTTTACTGTATAGATTAAGGCCAAGAGTTATGGCTATATCCAATGACAGATTAGTAGTTCATTTTGATTATAAGAACTTTTGGCCTCCAGCAACAAATGAGGATCTTTTCTTAATACATAGTTTAGAGATTGGCAAACCATGAGCCTGTAGGCCAGATGCAGCCCACCACCTGTTTCTGTAAAGAAAGTGTTACTGGAACACAGCCATGCCCATTTATTTACATATTGTCTATGGCTGCTTTCATGCTACAGGGGCAGAATTGAGTAGTAGAAATGGAGATGTACAGCCTGCAAAATCTGAAATATTTACTATCTGACCCTTAATAAAAGAAGTTTGCCAACTGCTTGTTTAGAATTAGCTTATATGAAACACAGAAATGTTTGATCAGTTTCCCAGGATCATTCCTTTTTAATTTCATACAATTATATTCTACAAGGCAATAAGGTTTTTTAAAGGACATAATTCCTTAAAAGAAAGAATTTGGTTTTATACTTTAGGGGTAATATGTTCACATTACAATAGTTGAATAATAGGCCAGTAATCTTTCCTTTATATGTAAATTTTAAAACAAATAAAGAAAAAACTTCAGAAGAGTTACAAATTTCCATGACAGAACTGAATATAATCATCATAAAATTATTTGAATAGACTGAATTCTGTAGTTCTGAGTGTTATCTTCCTAAGACACCACCACAAATCCTTTTTTCTAACTCCCCATCACAAGATACTGTAACTGCAAGCAAAATAGAAACTTCTTTGGCAGATTCCTTAAACAAAACCTGACTGCTGACAGTAATTTACAAAGGGAACTTCCTTTCCCTCAATATAGACTCTGATTGTTTCCATCAAGACCACAAAGTCTAAAGCACTTCTTGGAGCCACTGCTGCAGAAGGAGTGGTTGGCTTCCCCCAGCATCAGGGGAAGTGGTGGATTTTTGTCTGTCCAAAAGAAAGGGGGACTCCTTTAATCTGGTGGTTGGTGACAAAAAAGCAAGTGAAAGGAAAGTTCTTTTTTTTTTTAATTTTATTATTATTGAAGCTTAGTTGACTTACAATGTTGTGTTAACTACTGCTGTACAGCAAACTAATTCAGTTATACATATATATATTCTTTTTTAATATATTCTTTTCCATTATGGTTTATCATATTGAATATAGTTCTCTGTGCTATCAGTAGGACCTTATTGTTTATCCATTCTATATATAAAAGCTTACATATGCTAACCCCAACCTCCCACTAATCCTTCCCCTTTAGCAACCACCAGTCTGTGCTGTAGGTCCCTGATTCTGATTCTATTTCATAGATAGGTTCATTTGTGTCATATTTTATTTTATTTTATTTACTTATTTTCTTGTGTATGTCATAGTTTAGATTCCACATATAAGTGATATCATACAGTATTTCTCTTTCTCTTTCTGACTTAACTTCACTTAGTATGATAATCTCTTGTTGAATCCATGTTGCTGCAAATGGCATTATTTTCTTCTTTATGGCTGGGTAGTATTCTATTGTATATATGTACCACATCTTCTTTATACATTCATCTTTTGATGGATATTTAGGTTGGTTCCATGTCTTGGGTATTGTGAATAGTGCTTCTGTGAACATAGGGGTGCATGTATTTTTTTTTAAGTCTTTAGTGAATTTGTTACAAAATTACTTCTCTCTTTTTTTTTTAACATTTTTATCAGAGTATAATTGCTTTCAAGTGTGTGTTAACTTCTGCTGTATAACAAAGTGAATCAGCTATATGCATAAGTATATCCCCATATCCCCTTCCTTTTGTGTCTCCCTCCCACCCTCCTTATCCCACCCCTCTAGTTGGTCGAAAAGCATGGAGCTGATCTCCCTATGCTATGCAGCTCTTTCCCACTAGCTATCTGTTTTACAATTGGTAGTGTATTTATATCAGTGCCACTCTCTCGCTTCATCCAGCTTACACTTCGGCCTCTCCGTATCCTCAAGTCCATTCTCTACATCTGTGTCTTTATTCCTGTCCTGCCCGTAGGTTCATCAGAACCATTTTTCTTTTTTTTAGATTCCATATATATGTGTTAGCATACGGTATTTGTCTTTCTCTTTCTGACTTCACTCTGTATGACAGACTCTAAGTCCATCCACCTCCCTACAAATAACTCAATTCCATTTCTTTTTATGGCTGAGAAAATTACCACTGTATATATGTGCCACATCTTATTTATCCATTCATCTGTCGATGGACACTTAGCTTGTTTCCATATCCTGGCTATTGTAAATAGAGCTGCAATGAATATTGTGGAACATGGCTCTTCTTGAATTATGGTTTTCTCATGGTACATGCCTAGTAGTGGGATTGCTGGGTCTTATGGTAGTTCTATTTTTACTTTTTTAAGGAACATGCATATTGTTCTCCATAGTGGCTGTATCAATTTATATTCCTACCAACAGTGCAAGAGGGTTCCCTTTTCTCCACACCCTCTCCAGCATTTATAGTTCATAGATTTTTTGATGCTGGCCATTCTGACTGGTGTGAGGTGACACCTCATTGTAGTTTTGATTTGCATTTCTCCAGTGATTAGTGATGTTGAGCATCCTTTCATGTGTTTGTTGGCAATCTGTATATCTTCTTTGGAGAAATGTCTATTTAGGTCTTCTGCACATTTTTGGATTGGGTTGTTTTTTTGATATTGAGCTGCATGAGCTGCTTATATATTTTGGAGATTAATCCTTTGTCAGTTGCTTCATTAGCAAATATTTTCTCCTATTCTGAGGGTTGTCTTTTCATCTTGTTTATAGTTTCCTTTGCTGTGCCAAAGCTTTTAAGTTTCATTAGGTCCCATTTGTTTATTTTTGTTTTTATTTCCATTTCTGTAGGAGGTGGGTCAAAAAGGATCTTGCTGTGAATTATGTCATAGAGTGTTCTGCCTATGTTTTCCGCTAAGAGTTTTATAGTGTCTTGACTTACATTTAGGTCTTTAATCCATTTTGAGTTTATTTTTGTGTATGGTGTTAGGGAGTGTTCTAATTTCATTCTTTACATATAACTGTTCAGTTTTCCCAATACCACTTATTGAAGAGGCTGTCTTTTCTCCATTGTATACTCTTGCCTCCTTTATCAAAGATAAGGTGACCATATGTATGTGGGTTTATCTCTGAGCTTTCTATCCTGTTCCACAGATCTATATTTATGTTTTTGTGCCAGTACCATACTGTCTTGATGACTGTAGCTTTGTACTATAGTCTGAAGTCAGGGAGCCTGATTCCTCCAGCTCCATTTTTCTTTCTCAAGATTGCTTTGGCTATTCAGGGTCTTTGTGTTTCCCTATAAATGGGGCAATTTTTTGTTCTAGTTCTGTGAAAAATGCCATTGGTACTTGGATAGGGATTGCACTGAATCTGTAGATTGTTTTGGGTAGTATAGTCTTTTTCACAATGTTGCTTCTTCCAATCCAAGAACATGGTATGTCTCTCTATCTGTTTGTATCATCTTTAATTTCTTTCATCAGTGTCTTATAGTTTTTTGCATACAGGTCTTTTGTCTCCATAGGTAGGTTTATTCCTAGGTATTTTATTCTTTTTGTTGCAATGGTAAATGGGAGTATTTCCTTAATTTCTCTTTCAGATTTTTCATCATTAGTGTATAGGAATGCAAGAGATATCTATGCATTAATTTTGTATCCTGCTACTCTACCATATTCATTGATTAGCTCTAATAGTTTTCTGCTAGCATCTTTACGATTCTCTATCCTACTCCTCTACCAAATTCATTGATTAGCTCTAGTAGTTTTCTGGTAGCATCTTTAGGATTCTCTATGTGTAGTATCATGTCATCTGCACACACTGGCAGCTTTACTTCTTCTTTTCCGATTTGGATTCCTTTTATTTCTTTTTCTTCTCTGATTGCTGTGGCTAAAACTTCCAAAACTATGTTGAATAATAATGGTGAGAGTGGGCAACCATGTCTTATTCCTGATCTTAGAAGAAATGGTTTCAGTTTTTCACCACTGAGAACAATGTTGGCTGTTGGTTTGTCATATATGGCCTTTTTTATGTTGAGGTAGGCTCCCTCTATACCTACTTTCTGGAGAGTTTTTATCATAAATGGGTGTTGAATTTGGTTGAAAGCTTTTTCTGCATCTATTAAGATGGTGATATGGTTTTTCTCCTTCAATTTGTTAATATGATGTATCACATTGATTGATTTGCATATATTGAAGAATCCTTGCATTTCTGGGATAAACCCCACTTGATCATGGTGTATGATCCTTTTAATGTGCTGTTGGATTCTCTTTGCTAGTATTTTGTTGAGGATTTTTGCATCTATGTTCATCAGAGTTATTGGCCTGTAGTTTTCTTTTCGTGTGACATCTTTGGTTTTGGTATCAGGGTGATGGTGGCCTCGTAGAATGAGTTTGGGAGTGTTCCTCCCTGTTCTATATTTTGGAAGAGTTTGAGAAGGATAGGTGTTAGCTCTTCTCTAAATGTTTGATACAATTCACCTGTGAAGCCATTTGGTCCTGGGCTTTTGTTTATTGGAAGATTCTTTTTTTTTTTTAGATGTTGGGGGTAGGAGTTTATTAATTTATTTTATTTATTTTTGCTGTGTTGGGTCTTCGTTTCTGTGCGAGGGCTTTCTCTAGTTGTGGCAAGCGGGGGCCACTCTTCATCGCGGTGCGCAGGCCTCTCACTATCGTGGCCTCTCTTGTTGCGGAGCACAGGCTCCAGATGCACAGGCTCAGTAGTTGTGGCTCACGGGCCTTGTTGCTCTGCAGCATGTGGGATCTTCCCAGACCAAGGCTCGAACCCGTGTCCCCTGCATTGGCAGGCGGATTCTCAACCACTGCGCCACCAGGGAAGCCCTGTTGGAAGATTTTTAATCACAGTTTCAATTTCAGTGCGTGTGATTAGTCTGTTCATATTTTCTATTTCTTCCTAGTTTAGTCTCGGAAGGTTGTGCTTTTCTAAGAATTTGTCCATTTCTTCAAGGTTGTCAATTTTATTGGCATATAGATGCTTGTAATAATCTCTCATGATCCTTTGTATTTCTGCAGTGTCACTTGTTACTTCTCCTTTTTCATTTCTAATTCTGTTGGTTTGAGTCATCTCCCTTTTTTTCTCAGTGAGTCTGGCTAATGGCTTATCCGTTTTGTTTATCTTCTCAAAAAACCAGCTTTTAGTTTTATTGATCTTTGCTATCATTTCCTTCATTTCTTTTTCATTTATTTCTGCTCTGATCTTTATGATTTCTTTCCTTCTGCTAACTTTGGCATTTTTTTGTTCTTCTTTCTCTAGTTGCTTTGGGTGTAAGGTTACATTGTTTATTTGAGATGTTTCTTGTTTCTTGAGATAGGGTTGTATTGCTATAAACTTCCCTCTTAGAATTGCTTTTGCTGCATCCCATAGGTTTTGGGTCATCGTGTTTTCATTGTCATTTTTTTCTAGGTATTTTTTGATTTCCTCTTGGATTTCTTCAGTGATCTCTTGGTTATTTAGTAGTGTATCATTTATCCTCCATGTGTCTGTTTCTTCTACAGTTTTTTCCTGTAATTCATACCTAGTCTCATAGTGTTGTAGTCAGAAAAGATACTTTATATGATTTCAATTTTCTTAAATTTACCAGGACTTGATTGGTGACCCAAGATATGGTCTATCCTGGAGAATGATCCATGGGCACTTGAGAAGAAAGTGTATTCTGTTGGTTTTGGATGGAACGTCCTATAAATATCAATTAAGTCCATCTTGTTTAATGTGTCATTTAAAGCTTGTGTTTCCTTATTTATTTTCATGTTGGATGATTTGTCTATTGGTGAAAGTGGGGTGATGGATTCCCATACTATTACCGTGTTACTGTTGATTTCCCCTTTTATGGCTATTAGCATTTGCCTTATATATTGAGGTGCTCCTATGTTGGGTCCATAAATATTTACAACTTTTATATCTTCTTCTTGGATTGATCCCTTGATCATTATGTAGTGTCCTTCTTTGTCTCTTCTAATAGTCTTTATTTTAAAGTCTATTTTGTCTGCTATGAGAATTGCTACTCCAGCTTTCTTTTGATTTCCATTTGCATGGAATATCTTTTTCCATCCCCTTACTTTCAATCTGTATGTGTCTCTAGGTCTGAAGTGGGTCTCTTGTAGACAGCATATATATGGGTCTTGTTTTTGTATCCATTCATCCAGTCTCTGTCTTTTGGTTGGAGCATTTAATCCATTTACATTTAAGGTAATTATCTATATGTATTTTCCTATTACCAATTTTGTAATTGTTTTGGGCTTGTTTTTGTTGATCTTTTCCTTCTCTTGTGTTTCCTGCCTAGAGAAGTTCCTTTAGCATTTGTTGTAAAGCTGGTTTGGTGGTGCTAAATTCTCTTAACTTCTACTTATCTGTTAAGGTTTTAATTTCTCCATCGAATCTGAATGAGATCCTTGTTGGGTAGAATAATCTTGGTTGTAGGTTTTTCCCTTTCATCACTTCAAATATGACCTGTCACTCCCTTCTGGCTTGCAGAGTTTCTGCTGAAAAATCAGCTGTTAACCTTACGGGGATTCCCTTGTATGTTATTTGTTGCTTTTCCCTTGCTGCTTTTAATATGTTTTCTTTGTAATTAATTTTTGATAATTTGATTAATATGCGTCAGCATGTTTCTCTTTGCATTTATCCTGTATGGTACTCTCTGCGCTTCCTGGACTTGATTGATTATTTCCTTTCCCATGTTAGGGAAGTTTTTGACTATAATCTCTTCAAGTATTTCTTCAGACCCTTTCTTTTTCTCTTCTTCTGGACCCCTATAATTCGAATGTTGGTGCATTTAATGTTGTCCCAGATGTCTCTGAGACTGTCCTCAATTCTTTTCATTCTTTTCTCTTCATTCTGCTCCCTGGCAGTTATTTCTACCATTTTATCTTCCAGCTCACTTATCTGTTCTTCTGCCTCAGTTATTCTGTTATTGATTCCTTCTAGAGTATTTTTAATTTCAGTAATTCTGTTGTTCATCACTGTTTGCTCTTTATTTCTTCTAGATCCTTGTTAAATGTTTCTTGTATTTTCTCCATTTTGTTTCCAAGATTTTGGATCATCTTTACTGTCATTACTCTGAATTCTTTTTCATGTAGGTTGCCTATTTCATTTTCATTTATTTGGTCTTGTAGGTTTTTACCTTGCTCCTTCATCTGTAACATATTTTTTTGTCGTTTCATTTTTGTTTTGATGGATGGTGCTGTATTCCTGTCTTGCTGCTTGTGTGGCCTGAGACATCCAGCACTGGAGTTTGCAGGCAGTTGGATAGAGCTGGGTCTTGTTGCTGAGATGACCTCTGGAGACCTGACTCTGATTGATATTCCCTGGGGTCTGATATTCTCTGTTAGTCCAGCAGTTTGGACTTGGAGCTTCCACCATAGGAGCTTGGGCCCATCCTCCGGCCTGGGAACCAAGATCGCACAAGCTTTGTGGCATGGTGAAAAAAAAAAAAAAGAAGAAAGGAAAAAAGGAGTAATAATAAAAAGAAAAATAAAACTGGAAAGATAAAAATTATATTAGGGAAAATGAAACTATAATAGAAACAACTGCAACAAGGTAAAATAAAACTGCAACAAAAAAAAGAAAATAAAAAAGTGGGGGGGGGAACAAGCCAAAAGGAGAGAACAATAACAAAGTATAAAGAATAAAATAAAATTAGAAAAATAGAAGATTTATTAGGAAAAATAAAAATATGAAAGAATCAACGACAGTGAATCAACAAGGTAAGACAGAACCCCAATCTAAAAGAGGAAAAATGAAAAAAAAAAAATGCTTTGGCTGTGGGGGCGGAGTTTAGGCAGGGATGGAACTTCAGCAGGGGCGGGGTTTAGAGTGGCATGGGCGGGATTTAGGATGGCATGGGACCTAGGCAGGTGGGGTGTATGTTTGAGCATTGGGCGGGGCCTAGGCAGGGCAACATTCAAGCATGGGGCAGAGCCTCTGCTTAGGACCTTCGCAGAAGGGGAGTCGCAACACACCAGGAGGGCCTCTGGAGTGTGGAGTTCTGGCCTTTGGAGGTAGTGCCCTGAGTGAGGGTGTGTGGGTGGGGTTCAGGCCCAGCTTGTTGGAGGGGGTCTCTGAGTGTAGAGGTAGGGTGCTGGGTGGGGATGTAGGGGTGGGGCTTGGGCTCTGTACGGCAGGAGGGAGGCTCCCAGGGCAGAGGATTAGGCCCAGGAGCCCAACAGGTTTCCTGGTGCCTACGTGGACAGGGAAAGCACTGGCCCTGTTCCCTTCCATTCCTCCACGTCCCTCCCCCACCATCTCCCCCACGGTCTCCCCCGTCACCGCTGGACCCCTAACTGTGGGTGGGTCCCCCTGGGTGTAGGAACTCCTCCCCTCCCCAGCCACCCCTCATGGGTGCTGATCTCAGAGGTCCAGCCTTTACTTTTGCTCTCCCTTCCCTCCCTCCCACTTCCTCAGGACCCATGGGGCTGGAGGGGGCCTAGGTGGGCAGAGGATCAGGCCAAGGATCTCAGCAGGTTCCCAGGGGCCCATGTGGGCAGGGGAAACATGGCCACACTCCCTTTTGATCCTCTGCCCTCCCAGTGGTTCCCCAATTTCCCCCTTCGGGAGTCCTTCCCCTCCCCCTCCCCCAGCCACCCCTCGGGGTACCAGTCACATCCCACCTCCACTTCTCCTCCCCCTTCACTCCTCCCACACTTCTCGTCCTACCTGGTTTCTTGGGGCTCTTCCTGTCCCCTTAGGTGTGGTCCCCCACTGGTGCCTGGTAGGTGCCCTAGTTGTGAGGAGACACAAATTCTACATCCTCCTAGTACGCCATCTTGCCTCCACCTCTGCTTCTCTTTTATGTTTTGGTTTTTTGGCTGCAAGGCATGTGGGATCTTAGCTCCAGGACCAGGGATCGAACCTGCACCCCACATGTGAAGCAAGGTCCTGGAGTGACAGCCCACTCTGTGTGGCACAGGGCAGGCAGTTCATGGTGGCAGTCTTTGCTCCCAGGGGAAGGGCCATGTATCTTTTTGAATTGTAGTTTTGACTGGATATATGCCGGGGAATGGGATTGCTGGATCATATAATTCTATTTTTGGTTTTCTGAGGAACCTTCATACTGTTTTTGACAGTGGCTGCACCAACTTACATTCCCACAAACAGTGTAGGAGGGTTCCCTTTTCTCCACACCCTCTCCAGCATTTGTTATTTGTAGACTTTTTAATAATGGCCATTCTGACCCAAGTGAGGTGGTACCTCATTGTAGTTTTGATTTGCATTTCTCTGATAATTAGTGATGTTGAGCATCTTTCTTGTGCCTATTGGCCATCTGTATGTCTTCTTTGGAAAAATGTCTGTTTAGGTCTTCTGCCCATTTTTTTTATTGCGTTGTTTGTTTTTTTGTTGTTGAGTTGTATGAGCTGTTTGTATATTTTGGAAATTAAGCCTTTGTCAATCACATCATTTACAAATATTTTCTCTCATTCTCTAGGCTGTCTTTTCATTTTGTTTATGGTTTCCTTTGCTGTGCAAAAGCTTGTAAGTTTGATTATGTTCCATTTGTTTATTTTTGTTTTTATTTCTATTGCCTTGGGAGACTGACCTAAGAAAACATTGGTATGGTTTATACCCGAGAATGTTTTGCCTGTGATCTCTTCTAGGAGTTTTATGGTGTCATATCTTAAGTTTAAGTCTTTAAGCTATTTTGAGTTTATTTTTGTGTATGGTGAGAGGGTGTGTTCTAACTTCATTGATTTACATGCAGCTATCCAACTTTCCCAACACCACTTGCTGAAGAGACTTTCTTTTTTCCATTGTATATTCTTGCCTCCTTTGGTGAAGATTAATTGACCGTGTGGGTTTATTTCTGGGCTGTCTGTTCTGTTCCATTGATATATATGTCTGTTTTTGTGCCAGTACCACTCTGTTTTGATTACTATAGCTTTGTAATATTGTCTGAAGTCTGGGAGGGTTATGCCTCCTGCTTTGTCCTTTTTCTTCAGGATAGCTTTGGCAATTCTGGGTCTTTTGTGGTTCCATATGAATTAGGATTATTTGTTCTACTTCTGTGAAAAATGTCATGGGTAATTTGATAGGGATCACATTAAATCTGTAGAGTGCTTTGAGTAGTATGGCTATTTTAATAATATAAATTCTTCCAATCCAAGAGCATGGGATATTTTTCCATTTGTTTGAATCATTTTCTGTTTCCTTTATTAATGTTTTTCTGGGTGCAATTTTAAAAGTTTTTTTTTCATTTCATTTCTGATGTCATTGTTGGTGCAGAGAAATGCAACTGCTTTCTGTATGTTAATCTCGTATCCTGCTACCCTGATGAATTCATTTATCAGTTCTAGTAATTTTTGTGTGGAGTCTTCAGGGTTTTCTAAATATAGTATATCATCTGCACATAATGACAATTTTATGAGAGGAAAGTTCTTTTTAATGGAGCTAAGACATTTCTCCCATTCTTGCTATATATATATTTGTTTCTCTGGAACAGAGGTTCTGAGGAGACAAATCTTAAACAGACTAAGATGTGTAATTGTGCCTTCAACTACGAAAAACAGGATCAGTGAAATCTCTTTAAAATTTCCCTTGAGTGAGAATACATTCATTACATAAAAGTGGTGCTCTAAGACAGTTGTGTTCTTTCTCTACAGATCAGGGTCTCAGGCAAACATGAGATCTTATACAGAAGGTCAGGCTGTTTACCTTAGAAGAGATTTATTTTTCTTCTTTTTAAAAAATCAGGTAAAAGAATGAAAATAGGGCCTCCCTGGTGGCGCAGTGGTTGAGAGTCCGCCTGCCGATGCAGGGGATACGGGTTCGTGCCCCGGTCTGGGAGGATCCCATATGCCGCAGAGCGGCTGGGCCCGTGAGCCATGGCTGCTGAGCCTGCGCATCCGGAGCCTGTGCTCCGCAACGGGAGAGGCCACAACAGTGAGAGGCCCGCGTACCACAAAAAAAAAAAAAAAAAAAAAAAAGAATGAAAATAGGCCAAACCATTAGTAAGAATTTATGATAGAACTCAAATCCACTGAGTAGTTGTGAAGTAGTTGCCTAGGTGTGTGTGACACTTCAGCCCAGGGTAACATCTTTATGGAGATATGAGTGGTTTTTATTATAAAAAATAACACAGTACATTAATGTATATGTTGAGATCACTATTCAATAATAATCTGATAGCCTTGAGAATAGCTATTTTGATTCTTCTGGTTCTTTATTTGGGCCTATCAAAAGGTTAGTAAAAAGCTTGACTGATTTTAAGAGGTTATTTAATTTGCAACTTAAGACTCTCCTCCATTTTCCTTTGAAAGGTAATTTTAAAAGGAGAAAGGAACCAATCAGAGTATCCATGATAGGAGCAGACAATGAAATTTTGGAAACTAGGCACACCTTTGTCTCTCTTTAGTTACCATGCTAGGATTTTAGGACATTTTTAAGATATAAAGATACAAAAATCTCATTATAGGTAGTACAAGCCATTGTTCTTACAAGTTGGCTGCCCAAAGTGCAATATGAAGAGTATGAAAGGATGATGGTTTGGCTGACTGGTGAAATATTTTTAGGGGCATTACTGGAGATTATTTTTTAAACACCACTGATAAAATAAAACATCCTAAGCCTACTAGTGGATACCTGGTTATGTAATAACATGTTCAGGCACTTAAATATTTACTGAGAACTCTGCAAGGCACACTTAGTCTTACACCAACTTCCCTTTAAAATAATGATACATGGTCACTCTCAACTTACCCTTGATATTTTCAAAATTAGAATAATTTTTTAGAATTATTTGTTTATCTATAGATCAAATCAGCTAAAATTATGAACATGATGAAATAAACCTCTACTTTGTATAAATGAAGAAGACAGATGGGCACTTATTTACTGGAAGACTTAAAAGATTCATGTTCTAGCAAACCCTCTGATTCTTTGAAGGCCCAAAACCAGTGTCACAGGAGCTCACTCTGTAAGCAAAGCTCACTGTGTAAGCAAAGGGGCACTGTCAGGGACCATTGTTTATGTAACGGTCAATACGAAAGATTAAGCAGTCCTTAACTGGTTAGCTTTTACTTCAGATTATTTTCTAGAAATGCCTTTTGTATGTCATCTGCAAAAATGTTTGTCTGAAGTCTTCTTCAGAGAAAGGGTTTATCCACTGGGTACTTTGGTATTTTTTCCCCCAGACAGCACTGACTTAGTGTTTCCATCCATACAAGTGTAGACTTTATCACCCCAGCATCTTTTAGACTCAAGGAGACTGAAACATGATATACATTTTTCTAAGGATCCAGGAAATGTTATGTCTCTCCAAAAATAAATATATCTTTTACCACAAAGAGAGTTTGGAAAAGGGATAAAATGTCATTCATGTACCCATAAATAATTAATTGAGGTACTCCTATGTAGGCACTCTTACTAGGTGTTATGAGGGACAGAGGTGGCTGCAAAGATAAGCCAGGTACGGACCCTGACCACAAGGAATTCACACGGTGCTTAGGATGACAAGGTACAGATATGTAAATAATTATGGTACAAGATAATTGGATATGGTTCAGGATTATGATTCATAGTGAGGTACATAAAGACTCCTAACAAATTTCACCAGAAGAAGTGATCAACTTTAAAAACTTGTGCATCAGCAATTTCATTCATTACTTCATTTTGAATCCCAGAGCCCCAGTGGAAGTCTTTCTGAGGGAGACCATCTGAGTGTAATAAAAATTGAGGGAGACCATCTGAGTGTAATACAAATTGCTATCAAAGAATCCCTAATAGAAAGTATTCAAAGTGTGGCAGCTCTTTGGTACCAGAGCGGCCACCAAGATACAAAAATACCCATCTGCATGGCTACCTGTAGTCCTGAGAGGTCTCTTCTAGATAGGGCTGTCAAGACACCTGGGTTGTGATTGTCGTGAATTTATGGGGCGCGGCAGCTTTAAAAGCATGTTTCCATCCATTATCTGTTAATTATTTTCTCGGAGCATAGGATGGCACCATGCAAAGGGCATCCAGGACACCAGGGTTCTAATTCTGCTCACTGGCTCTGATGTAAAATAAAGGGTTTGGTCATCAGATTCTCTTCAAGGTTCCTCAGGTAGCTAGGTGGGTGGGGCAAATTTTATTATCATCACGTTATAGATAGGGAAACTCAGGTCAGGAGCACCTGAGGGGCTTGCCCAAGGTCTCAGATAATAATTGATATCCAATACTTGAGATTAGACACCTGGCCTATAAGGACAAAGCATTTTCTACTATATCATGCTCATAACCACACCTAACATTTGTGGGCAGGAGGACAGATAGAGGCACACATAGCATTACTCTTAAGTATTTCAGTTACAAATCAGGATAACACACTGTTAAAATATGATCTATCCTCCCACCTTGACAGATACTTCTTTGCAAGACCTGGATGGTCAGGTGTGAACCACGAATTATTGGACTCCTCCAAGGGCCAGGCTGGAAGTGTCAGGGAAGGGAAAGCTGACTAGAAGGGACCCCTTTTCCTGCACTTAAGCAGGGCCCAAAGTGCCTGGGAGGTCCTAGCACCATCCACACTCCAACAGAGACCCATTCCTGCACACAGGGGTGCGTTCAGAGGTCCAAGCAGATCCTAGAAGAGGGTTTGGTACTATTTGGGTAGAGGATTCCAGAATTCTGACTACTGGGGGCATGGTCTGGAAGAGGGTTCAAGCTCCTTGACCCTGTAGGAAGGGGCACTGTCAGAAGAGAGTCAGAGGGTGGGCAGAGGTCCCTCTTGCTTGGGTTTAAGAGCCTGTCTGATCATACTACCTCAAGATTCAACCTAAGAAAGAGTAAAATCTGGGAACTTTCTTGTGAGAAGGTAGTATTGCCTAATGGTTACAAGACCAGGTTCTGCAGCCAAACACCTGAGTCGGGATCCTAGCGTAGCCACTCATTAGCTGAGAAATCTTAGGCCAGTTACTGAACATCTTAGGGCCTCAGTTTCCTCATCCTTAAAATAGGTATAATAATTATTTTTACGAGGAGTAAATAAGATAGCACATGTAAAACGCCTAACAGACATTAAACGCTGGGTAAATGTGAGGTTCTCTCCATCCATATTAGGTGAATTTGCCTTGAAAGGTTTCTGGAGAATTGTATAAGCATAACTATAGCCAAGCACTGTGATAACCCCTCTCTCCACTAAATAGCGGGGCCAGGCGCAGGAATGGGCTCCACCTACCCCACCCAAGGCGTTGGCTGCTGCCCGAGACCCGCCGGGTCCCTTGGCCAAGACTTCACGCTGCAGCCGCGCATACTACAAGCTACGGCAGGGGGTTCAGAGAAGGTTAACTGGCAAACGTAGCCCTGAGTCACGGCAGGACTAAGGCAGTGAAACCAAGCGTTAGCACATTGCTTGATTTATTCCTCCAGTGCGGACGGTTAAACCAGTGGGAAGTGGCGTCGACAGGATATGGAGCCAGGATTGAAGCAGCTTGGTACCCTCCCAACCCCTTCGCCCTGGGGCTCACGCTAGTATCGCTTAGTCTTTTGACAGGTCTTGACATCTCTCCTTCGCGAGGAAGGAGAGAGACCCGGAACAAGTCAAGGCATCTCCCTGGTACCTCCCGTGAGTGCGAGCCGAGCCCAGTCTTGCGAATGCCCGCCCCAAAGCAGAGACGTTTTCTAAAGGCAAGCCTGGGCATTCCCCCACCCCACCGGGTGAGCTGAATTCAGTGGCTCATTTCCACATCCTAGCCCCTCCCCCCAAAAAAACAAACAAACAAACAAACAAAAAACCCTTGCAAACTTTGTTGTTTCTTGAGGACCAAGAACTGTAACCAGCTCCCTTTAATGGACAGTCGTGACTGGGCACCAAAAAGTCAGACTCTCTTGAAAACACCAACAAAGGACTATATTTAGCTCTGAGCTCTCCGCCTAAATTCCTTATTTTTTCACTCATAGCTTCGAAACGACTAGCTTGGGGAAGTGGGAGGAAGGGGGCGGGGGAGCAGCAGAGAAAGAACAGCTGTGCCTCCGCCTCTCAACTCAATCTCTATAAATAACCAATCACGAGCGGAGGCTACTTTTTAGCCAATGAAGCAGCCCAAACTGATAAAACCTTGGCAGTAGCCAATGGGAGAACATTAGAGGGTGTGCGATTTGCGCCCCGGGGCCAATGGGTCCTGAGTCTGGGAGAGGTAATCTGAGCTGGAGTGTGGGTGTGTGGTGCACAAGCTTCCTACTTCCAAGCCCCAAAACCTGCTCTGCCCACTGAGCATGCCCTGACTAGCTGCGGGCGCTGCCGCCCCGCTTCTGGATCGGGCTGTGATCCGCTCTCCGGGTTTTGGCCCCAGCCGAGTGGGGAGGTGGGTGGGGCCCGCCGAGTCCCAGCCCGGAGACCGCTGTGGTCACTAGACGCTGCACCTTCCCTCGTTGGGGACAGGGTTTCAGATACAGTGTTCCTCTTTTCTTTGTCCGAGGGATGAAGTATGAGAAGAGTCGGCCAGAGAAGGCCGGGTAGAAAGGGCCGCGCCTTGAGTGGGGGAAGATGCTCTGCTAGCCAGTCACACCCCCAAATGTCCTTTGGGTCTCGGTCCCGGGATGCACACCAGCCGGCAGGCCGGGGAGTGGAGTCCACGAGCTTTGGATAAAGGGAGGCGGCAAGAGGCCAGCCCACCCCAACCCCGGGGTGGCCCGCCGCGCCCACCCGCTT
Organism: Hyperoodon ampullatus; assembly: GCF_949752795.1. Classification (NCBI taxonomy): domain Eukaryota; kingdom Metazoa; phylum Chordata; class Mammalia; order Artiodactyla; family Ziphiidae; genus Hyperoodon; species Hyperoodon ampullatus. The sequence goes on from NC_136918.1 coordinate 18,948,505, forward strand.
CTCGCAGAGCCGGGGCCCCTATGCACTAACCCCAAAGCCGCGAAAGAAGGCGGTCTTCGTCCTCCCACTGGCGCTCTCCCAGCCGGTCTCTAAACACCCACACACACCTTCCCCCCGCCACACACGCACACATTTCTTTTCCAGCTCCTAGACTAGCGCCTATCGCGAATCCGCTAGTCCTGAATCAAATCTCGAGCCCCACCCACAGCCCCACCCCCACCCGGCCCCCCGGAAAACCAGGAGCGTGGGATCCGGCGGGCGCGGCCGGCGGCGGCGCACTGGGCATGCTCGCCGGGGCGGGGAGAGCTGGGCTGCGCGCGGCGAGTAGGAAGCCCTCGCCCCGCGGAGGCTGCGGGAGAGAGCTCGATGGGCCGCGGCGGTGGGCGCACGATCTGCGGGGACTCATGCCACGCGCGTCCTGGCCCGGCGCGCAATTAGCAGCCGCCTCCGCAGCCCGCCGCCGCCGCCTTCTCGCCTTCCTGGGCTGCAGCGGCGAGAAGCTGCAGTCCTTGCCTCGCACCGGCTGCCGGCATTGTCCTCCCGCTCCGCCGCCCAGGCTGCGGCTGCCGCCGTGGGCTGCTGCGGGGCCCCGGACCCGCGCCGCAGGGACGCGCTGCCGCCGCCGGTCGGCCCCCGGTCCCCGCTTGGTGATTTCCGCGCCCTGCGCTCCTCTGCCATCCTCTCCTTAGTTTTTCCTGCGGAGCTGAGGACGGGGAGAAGTCCAGCCGCCAAGCCTAGCCTTCCTCCGGCGTGCAGCCCCGACGGGGCCGCGGTAGGCGCGGCAGGAGCGCCGACGGAGCCATGAGAGAGTACAAAGTGGTGGTGCTGGGCTCGGGCGGCGTGGGCAAGTCCGCGCTCACCGTGCAGTTCGTGACCGGCTCCTTCATCGAGAAGTACGACCCCACCATCGAGGACTTCTACCGCAAAGAGATTGAGGTGGACTCGTCGCCGTCGGTGCTGGAGATTCTGGACACGGCGGGCACGGAGCAGTTCGCGTCCATGCGGGACCTGTACATCAAGAATGGCCAGGGCTTCATCCTCGTCTACAGCCTTGTTAACCAGCAGAGCTTCCAGGACATCAAGCCCATGCGGGACCAGATCATCCGCGTGAAGCGGTACGAGCGCGTGCCCATGATCCTGGTGGGCAACAAGGTGGACCTGGAGGGCGAGCGCGAGGTTTCGTTCGGCGAGGGCAAGGCCCTGGCCGAGGAGTGGAGCTGCCCCTTCATGGAGACGTCGGCCAAAAACAAAGCCTCGGTGGACGAGCTGTTCGCCGAGATCGTGAGGCAGATGAACTACGCGGCTCAGCCCAACGGCGACGAGGGCTGCTGCTCGGCCTGCGTGATCCTCTGAGGCGCCCGCGGCTGCCGCGCGCCGGCCGCGCTCTGCGCACAAAAGCCAAACGCACCTGACTCTTCTAAATGTGATTTCTCTTCTTGCTTTGAGATTGGAGACGACTTTGCATCAGCCGGGGTGTCCCGGGAGCCCGGCTGGCCGCCGTGGCCGCGTCCCCTTCCTCTGCCCCGTGTCCGAGGGGGTGTTCCGTCATGACCATCCGAGACCCGGTGGAAATGTGGCTCTTTGCAGCATGTACGTTTCTCATTGATTTTGGTTGACGCATATTTCCCCATTGAAGCAGCCGTTGCGGCGCAGTATGGCAGCTTGACACCGGCAAGCGAAAGTTTCAGCCTGGAAAAAAAAATGGGGTGGGGGAGGAAGAGGATGGGGAGAAGGTGGAAAAGGGGGAATTCTTTTTTTTTTTTTTTTTTCAACAACCGTTTTTCTAGTTCCAAGTTTTAAATACACGGAAGGAAGTCCGGGAGAACCAAATGAAGGAGCAGGATGAGAGGAAGAAACTTTTGTTTTTTCCTTGTTTTCCAGGAGTAGCTGGAAATTAAGATCGGGTTCCTTTTCTGCCAGCTTGGAAGGGCAACCCCGTGACTGCGATTCTGAGGATGTCTATGCAAAGTTGGATTCTTGTTACAGTATATCCAATCTGAAGTATTGCACATCTGAACTGGGACTGTTAACACTGATGCCAATACAGTGTGGGGTGCCAGAAAGTGTCTGCTGATATTTGTGGAAAAAAAAAATCTATTTTGTTTACCTACTGTATCAAAGGGGAGTCTGGGGGAGAACGGTAGTATTTTTTTTTTAATCAGCTGTGAAAAAAATGTTACAGATCTGCACATTTTTGTGTGTACTGTTGTGTGTGTGTGTGTGTTTGTTTGGTTTTTTAGATTTAGCTTTTTTGTTCTTATTGGTTGGCAGTAACAAGGTGTTGATGACTAGCTCTTTAAAATACAGTACAAGGACTTCACAAATGTGATTCAGGGCCCCCAGCACCCCTGTGTCTGCAGAGTGCCTTCAAAACTCAGCTGTTCCAGCCGGTGCCAACCTGTGAACTTCCCACCAGATCCCAGAATCTGCTATTCCCCCCAAACCACTTCCCAGTTTACTTTCAGTAATCTTCCTGAAGGAGCCAGGACAATAGGGCCTGTTGTTTGGTGAATTTCTTTTATTATTTCCTTTAAAATGTAATTTACTTGTCTTGCAATGTTTTTTTTTTCTTTTTTAATTTTTTTGCTTCATTTTGTTTCAATGTTCAGGTATTTAGCTCCCCTTTTATATAATTTTTTTTTTTTAATGTTTGGTTTTCTGTTACAGGGTGTTCCTCCAGAAGCAAAGAGCAAAATTTTACTGTTGTGATGTACTGAGAGAATTCTAACAATTTGTAATTTCTAATTCCAGACACACGTTTAATCATTGTCTCTTCATTTTAAGATTTTTAATACAAACATCATTTTTAAAGAAACAAATCCAAACTATTGTTTGTGTTTCTGTGTTTCATATTCAGTGATTTAATACAGTATCCTGATTGAGGTGAACAGGGGCAGGTACATGGTGCCCTCAAGAGTGGTTTGTAGAATTTTGAAGAGAGAAGTGTCTCAGTGACAAGTTGGGTGACGTTCTCCCAACTCCTTAAATAATGGAAAAAAATCATCAAGGTCTAGGAAGCCCTGGGGTATGGTGATAACCCTCTGACTATAAGATGAGCTGGATATTGAATCTGTTCTGCTGACTTGGAGCAGTTTATTTCTCTAGGGGAGAAACCAACTGCTAAGACTGCCTTAGATCTGGGAGAGTAACCATCCACCTGGTCAGACAGGGTAGTGCTTTTAATTTTCTCTTTTTCTTTTTCTTTCTTCCTTTATTCTTCTTTAGTTTAGTTTTGTTTTGTTTTGTTTAAAACATCTATCCAGTTGAAAGCATGTTTGGGGAAGATGATTTTCAATTCTGAAGTCATACCTTGTAGTGTTTTCTGCAGTACATTTGTATGGGTTGTGGACAGTATCTCAACCCTTTTGAGGCTTTGATTAGGAAATAGATCATTAGATTAAAAAAGAAGAGAAAAAGAAAAAACTAAGACAAGCCTCTTGCTCTCATTACACTGTGCAGTTTGTGGACCATTTTGACCTCATGAAATTTTCCTTCTAACAGCAGGAGGCAGTGTGAGCTTTTCATTTTGTATTTTATTTTTCCTAAGGGCCGCATTACTAATATAGTCTCCATAGAATAAAAGAAGGTGTACAACTGTATATATCAAGAGCACTTGATATATCTTAGGTCCATGAAGTGTAGATGAAGTCTTTTGAAGGGTCTTTTGACAAAGGGATTTATTCTGTTGAGGAAGCCAAAAGAAATTACAGGCCACAGGTTTTTTAAAGCTGTATTAACATATCTTGCCTTAAAATGTTGTGTCCTTTGCCCAGGTGACATCTCAGAATTCCAGCATGGAGGAGGAATAGGGAATTCTGCCTGGGTTTGGTCCTGAGGCCGTTGTTTTCACTCTTGATCTCACTTAAGTTTAGTATCAAACTCAGTTAGAAGGCAATGTATATATGCTAAATATAAAAATTAGGAGAAACTATTCAAACTTAGGCTTTGCAAAGATTCATTCTTGCATTTGTGTAAATTTAGTTGATTCAGTAGATCTAAAGTGTTGAAAATTCTGAAGACATATATCAAGTACTATATAAAGGATTCTTTAAAAGGCATTTAGTGACTGTTTCTTATAGTTTTGTTTTGGTTTTGGGGAAGCCTTTTGACATAAAATGCTGGCAAGTATCTAACTAACTTAAGAAATGTATATACTCCTGACAGGGAATTTTTGAAAATGGGAAATTGGAAATGAAATAGGTTACTGGGTGCATTAATCATCTTCACACAGGATTTAGTCACTTACATGACTAAATTCTTTATAGGTCTGGGATGGCAAGGCAGAAGATTTTAATATACTTTTACTGAATACTGTAAAATAAATGCTTTTTGGATTCTCAATGAAAGCAACTTTGTGTGTACCCCTGGAGCAGGAAAATAGTTTTGAATCTTGTAGCCTTCTCCAATGTTTTCTTGACGAAATTGAGAGAAATTAGAGACATTGTTTTTAAGAATATGTCAGTTTGTTTGGCTAGTAAGAACCCCTTCTAGAATTATGGTGTGAAGAGATAAGAGCGTTTGTTTCCCTGGAGAAGTTGGGCTGACTTAAGAGTGTCAAAGGAAGTGAGAGAGGGAGGGAGGGAGGAGTTTGTTGTAAGGCAATCACCTGTCAAAACAAACTGGGTGGAAAAGAAACCTTTATCTTGGGGAGCAAAAGTTAACTTTTTAACTTGACCCCTGCTGGTTTTTAACAGCTTTTCCTTTTGGTCCCTGACAGTCATCCAAGCTTTATGTCATTTTAAAGGATTATTTTTGTCCTCCTTTTGTAATAGCCTCAGAAAAGTTGAAGGTATCATCAGAAAGTCTAACATTTTTGTATTTGGGAGTTATGGTACAACAATGTCCACCTTAACTGCTGAAATAGACTCCACTGAATCACATTTTAGGGCCAGATCTATTTAGAATTAGAATTCTTTCAGTGTATGAGGCTTTATGCTTCCTGATTTGTTAACCTTTCCTATAGGTGGGAATCCTAAAATGCCCCATTGATTCAAATTATTCAGGTAGTTTTTTTTTCGCCAGCATGTTATTGCACCCCCTTTTGAGTTATATTCCAGTGTTTCTCACAGATGGGATGGGAAAGTGAGAGAACACTATGTAGCAGCTGGTCTTGAGAAATAGATACAAAATGCCTGTACCTTAACTGTTATCAAAGGATCTATTTACTTTTCACAACAGCTAGAATAAGCCCCCTACTTATAAATATGAGGGTTTAATTTGGAGATCACCACTGTGAGTTAAAGTGGTACCAAACATTTGTTGCAGTGTCTACTTAATTGGGAAAACTTGCTAATGTCAATTTTGTCCTTTTGAAAATGTAGCAAAGTTTTAAGTACTGTATAATAGAATATGGTAAGCTTGATTATGATATTTTACTCAGACTACTGGGAATAATTAAATGCATTTAATTGAACATGGTGCTAGTTCTAGAAGATACGTTTGATCTAATTAATGACAGTAGGATTTTGATAGTTGGAGAAGGCTTTAGGGATCATCTAGTCCAGAGGATCTCAAACTTGACCATATATCAAAATCACCTGAAGGTAAAAACAAGTCACGCTAAGCTCTTCCTATAGTTTCTTATTCAGTGCATCTGGATATGACCTCATAATTTTCATTTCTAACAAGTTTCCAGGTAATGCTGATAGAGCTGTTTCAGGGACCACATTTTGAGAACTGATGATGATCTAGTCCAAACTCCAAATGAGTACTGAGAGCTACCTAGATATTTAGGGACACAGACTTAAGACCCATGTCACACATTTAGAGTGCTGCCTACCACAAAGTCATGGAATAATCTTGACTGAATTCTGTAGCTATTGAGGACATATGCCAGTTACACTAAGAATGTTAAACTGTGGAGTGTGAATGGGGAAGCCACATTGCTGGCTGAGTGACCATGTTCACATTAGTATGTGAATAGTTGGGTTCTGGTTTTCAGTATTAATTCAGAAGGTAACGAAAGTGAATAAATGATTAGAATAGGGGCGTGGCCTAAATAATCAGAATCAACATTTTCTCTCAAAAAATTTTTTTTGGAAAATCTTTGATAAAGGGAACACTTTTAAGTATTTGTCTTCTCTTACTTCAAGATTAAAAGGCAAGAATTTTAGTTTTTTATGATTCCTAGTAAGTATTTAAAAAAGTTATATTTGAGAATTTAAATCTTCAGGTCATAGTAGGCACATGTGTGTGTCAATATGTGTGTGTGTGTGTGTGTGTGTGTGTGTGTGTGTGTGTGTGTTAATACATACATTCAGTTTCTTAGCCTTCCCAGGAATCAGTCAATTCAGTGGCATTTAGTTCTATAGTTATCCATCCTGGGACAATGAACAGAATAAAACGGTGCTGTGCATTTGTTTCATTACACGTCTTATCTTTTGGAATGGTGAGTGTTGATCTATTTTGTAAATTGGAGGGGGCAGCTATTTATATTTTTCCTTTGGTATTAAACAGAAATCTCTGAGGAAATGTTTTTCTTAAATTAGAGTAGGAAGTACATGCTTTTTTGTCCAATTGACTAAACTTGCTATTTTTTAAACTAATTACCTGGCAAAATTATGTGTGCCTAAGTTTATCAGAGGTTTGAAGATGTGTGGTTGGTTTATTTGTGGTAATTGTGCAAATACAGCAAAAACATTTTTTTAAAAGTAGAAAATATTGATGCGTTGAGAATACAAGTACCCAAAAAGGCCCAAGATTATTCCTTGATTGTTAAGAAGATGGTTACAGGGACTTCCCTGGCGGTCCAGTGGTTAAAACTTTGCCTTCCAATGCAGGGGACGTGGGTTCAATCCCTGGTCGGGGAGCTAAGAAACCACATGCCTCACAGCCAAAAGACCAAAACATAAAACAGAAACAGTATTGTAACAAATTCAATAAAGACTTTAAAAATGGTCCACATCAAAAAAAATTCCTTTTTTAAAAAAAAGAATACGGTTACAGTGGAAATTGGTAGACATAGGAGAAACTGATTTATTCATTTTTCAGCAAGCATTTATTGAGCATATACTGTTAGCTGTGGTGTAAGGACTAATCCTTAAATAGGCAGAAGCCAGGCAAGAGAGCAATAGTTTTGTGCTTTTATCACCATAAGTTGTGAATAGCATATATTTAACAGTAGGAGTATGTGTGTGTAAAAGCACAGTTACCTGTGCCATCAATTATAATAGAATCCTGTGGGTCTGTCTGGCAGGCAATAGAACAGGTAAAATTTGTTAAAAATTGGAACTTTACTTTGAAAGGTATGTGGATATTGCAAATAAAAATGGATCCCGTGAGGTTTAAGTAACTAAGGGTTGTTTTGTTGCATGTGGAGCTCTGTAGTTTTGTGAATCATTTCCAACTAACTTTTGAGATTAGCTAAAATTGAATATTTAGAAATAAGTCAGCTTACTTTTATTTTCATGTCAAAGGGAGGAGAAATTTGTTCACTTTTTTTTGTATTTTTCTTTTATGAGGAAACAAAAAAGGGAAGGACAATTTAGGTTATACTCTTAAAGAAAGAAGCAACTGTTGGCATAAGGTTATTTTGGGCTCCTCATGTAAAGAAGATTCAGGGTAGAGTACTTCTTTTGAAAAAGATAATCTCCTAAAAATGAGTGTGCCAAAGAATTAAGCTATTTTAAGTTTGCTAAGCTTATAGCTATTTTATACAGAAGCTCTTGTTCTCAAGCCTTTAGTGCTTATTGAAGAAGGCAGCCAGCTCAGAGGAAGAAACGTTGGGCAACAAACTATTTATAAGAAGTAACTATAATAGCAATTATTATAAAACCATATGAACTAAAGGGAGTTGTGATTATTAACCTCCTGCAGTTTGCAAAACGATCTCTAGTGACTTTTGTGTAGAATATCTCATGAATTTAACAACATGCTTTTTAAATGTAAAAAGTCACAGAATTACAGAGAGAATAGTTCATCTGAAAGTACTTCATTGTTTATTTTTTTTAAAAATCTGATTATTACTGAACCATTTATGAGATGAAAATTTATTAGTTTTATAGCTAAAGTAGGGGGTGTTCATGTTTTACATCTGACCATTTATAAAAAGTTTTCAAAATTTGGGTTAACTCATGAACTCAGAGTATTTTAACGTTATTTAATATTTGCATATTAATATAATATTTCAAAAATATTCTTTTTAAAGGCTAACATTATATTGAATTATATCTCTTTCAAGAAAAGAGCCTGTAGAGATCTGTGCTAGTACCAGCATAATTTTATAAGAACATATATATCAATAACATTTAAAAATATATTTTAGATAGTTTTGCATTTACATTTGTGAGTAGGTAAGGAGAATTGCAAGTATATCTTTAAGTTTGATTTCAGCATCATTCAGAATCTGGCCTTGAGGTGGGAGTTCTTTACTCTGAGTTTGGTTACTTTAGCTTTACTTTATCATATTACCTGTTATTTTCCTTTTTTGTATATCATTTCATTTCTCTACTTCAGCTTTATGCAAATGGTTTTCTCTGTCACATATGTAATCCGTATTAATCGATAAAAATAATCTAAGAAATGCTTAACTGATGGCTATATGAATGTGTTTTCCGTGTAATAGTGTAAAGGGAAAAGTATTTTTCACAGTTTGAGGGCCAGACTGAAACAAGGCCAACTAGTTAGAGAAGATTGCCTACTAAACAGATATTACCTTTTGGTGTCGGCATAGCCTTTGCATTTCATTTTTAAAACTGATAAGGGAAGTTTTAAAAAACTGAATTCAATCGTAGGAATATTCATTTTCATATACTTACAAAAGCCTAAAAATATTTCCAGGCCATCTTTTCTTCTTTACTAATCTTTTGCTGAGGTCAGAAAATGAGAAATAACCCATGCGCTCTCTTTGAGAGAATCTTATACCTTGAAAGGCAGGGGCCACAATAAACAAAAACTTAATCTGAAGGGCAAAACTGTTTTTATACATTTTATACATTTTTATACAAACCTGCTTTTATTTTGTCACTGAGGAAGCACAAATAGTAATAAGGGCAAGGGAATATTTTCCCTAATCATTCTGGCAGCGTTCAGCGGGCGGGTTGGGTACTCTGCTGAGGCAGGAGGGTGTGATACAGAGCTGGGAAGGCAGTCACTGCAGGCTGAGGTGCAATCCTTCCTCAGCCCACACCCTCATTCCTGCATTCCTACAATCCTAGAGGATTTCCTGCGTCCAGGTTTGTGATTCATTTTGATGCAGGGTTTACTGAGGCTTAGGGCTGCTGCTGACCAAAGGTGAAGAAGCCTATGGGATGGCGTGATAATGCTACTGTAATAAATTCCACTCTATCTCAGGGTTGCTCAACCTCAGTACTATTAATATTTGGGGCTGGATAATTGTTTTTTGTGGAGCACTGTCTTGTGTGTTTCAGGATGTTTAGCAGCATCCCTGGCCTCTACCCACTAGATGCCAGTAGCACCCCTTCCCATCCCAGTTGTGACAACCAAAAATGTCTGCAGACATTGCCTACCATTTGGGGGCGGGGGGAGTGGGGGGGTTGCGGCTTAACAGCCCCTGGTTGAGAACTATTACTCAACTTGGCTGGTGGATTTGGAGGAGACATAAGCCAGAGGGGAGAGGGGTTGAACCTAGGAGCAGTTAAGATTTTCCTTACTCCAGGAAAGCACTGCAATCAATGCTTCTCTTTTAAAATATCAGTGTTCTCTATTATACTTGGGACAATATCACTTTGATCAGCTCATTAAAACCCACACCTAAGAGAAAATCTCAGGGATTGAGATTTTTTGGCGATTTAATCCAAAAGGTGGGTGTGCTCTGGTTGGGGTGATGAACTCTAATGGTCAGAGCGTACCTCAGGGCATGCTGATAACTAAGTAGAGGGACCTAGAAGGGAGGTCAAGGGCATAAGTGTTGCAGTTTTTTTTTGGGGGGGGGTGCTTAAACCTCCAGTAGGAGACACCTGGAAGGTTTTCAGCCTCACCCAGCTTCCTCCACTCACAGTCTCTTTCCAGTTAATCCAGGCCCCTATTCCCCACCTGGACTCCTCACTTTGGGGTAGAAAGGATGCACTTTATGCATCCCGTCCCTCCTTATTTTCACTTTTGCAATTCCTCCCTCCTTCCCCCTTTCTTCCTTCCTTGTGTCCAGGGCAGACCCATACTGCTTAACTGCACACACCTACCTGCGCCCAGATCACTCTGCCAGGCTGTCAAGGGGGCAGCAGAGGCAGTAGTGATTGCCTCAGTAATGAAGTGCCTCTGGAATCTAGCATTCTCTAGCCAGCGGCAGACAAGCTGTGGCTGCCAACTCCTGAAATACTGCATTAAGGACTATCCTGTTAGCAAGTTCCTGAATGTGGAATTAACTCAATGACCATGGACTTTTACTCGGTCATGATTGTTTTTGTTCTTAAGTTTTAAATGAAACAGATATCTTAAAATCTGTGTAATATACTTCTAAAAGCTTTAAGCAACCAGAGACCCTACCTGGTGGGACAATTGTGGTTCTACATTTCACAGGAGGAACATTTGGAAATCTTTCATTCCTAGTAAGTAGGAGATGTAACAGCTTTGTAACTGAGGGATAACCATCTCCAAGCCTATCAAAAGATTCTAACCTGCTAGAAGAGTCTCTCTAAGAAAGGTAGGCGGTAAATAAAATAATTCTTTATAATAGAAAGGACTGTTTGGTGAAAGTGGATGAGTGATTTGGGTAGCTGAAACTTGCTTCTTAAATTTGAGAACAATCTTGTATTAGGATGGATGGTGTTCATAGATATATTTTATTCTCTGTGGTATCTTTGTATTAAATTGAAATGGAAACATCGGATTTAATTGGTAATGTGATCACAATTAAGATAGAGAAAACAGACTTGGTATATCTAAGTTTCCTGTTTTTCTTAGACTGTTTTCCTCTTTTATAATTATCTGTGCTGTTTTGCAACTTTTTTTTCTTATCTCTAAGTTTCATTGGTTTGGGGGAGTGTTATGTTTTCTTTCTAATTAAAAAGTCTATAATGAGGGAAATAATTCGGTTATGAATCACTGTAGCTAGTAGCCAAGAAAATATATGTATTCATAAATTTAAACAAATAAATTAATTGTGTAGGATGTTTTGCAATGTCATTATTTGCATTTAGCTTTTATAGCTTAGAAGTGATTTCCAGTGCAACATTTTCAGTGGAAATAAAATTCACCCTTTTCTTTGATTAATTACCATTTGACTATAATTCGGAAAAAAAGATAGTAAGTAGTTTTTTTAAAGTACTATCATGAAAGCTCTCCAGTTTATATTTTGTAGCAAAATCACTAACAATTTTCCTTTTTAACTCTTTCCTCAGAGTTATATTTAACTCTTTCCTCAGAAAAGTAGCACTTCATGAATAGAAAAAAAGCATGTATGTGAATTATCGAAAAGTCATATTATAGCTGTTTGGATTTATCATGATGGTGGTGATTTGGCAAAATATTTACCCGCTTAATTACAAGTAATATTGATTTGTATTAGCCTAGGGAAATATCAAAAATACATGCACAATAGGACTAGAGTGCTTTCTCGGTGGAGAATTTTACACATTTCTATGTATAAACACATAGATAACACATCAGAAGTAAATATACAAAAAGTTGGCCTCCTCGAAGGTATTTTTGTTTAGTCATTTTAACATGTTTTTAAGAATTCTGTGATGAAAATTATCAGAATGATAACAGTGTCATTCAGTGAGAATCGCCAGTTTTCATGTTAAAAAATTTTAAGACCACCTAGGTTATCTTTTTATTACTGCCCAAGCCTGGCCCACTTTGACTTTTGAGAACACAGCCTTCGATTTGCCAGAGAATATGAAGGGTTTCTGTAGAAACTCATTGTAGACTCTGAGAATATGAAGAGCCTACAATGAATTCCAAATGGACTTTTAAGTATTACATATCAGAACTTAAATAGATGACAGGAATCTGATTTTAACATTTTTAGTATCGGAATACAAACTTTGTATAGCGTGGGTTTCATTAAGCAGTAAAACATTTAATCATAAGAAATCAGATAATGGCTGTTGTAGAGGAAGTGAGTAAATTTTATAATTGCTATCAATATCATGCCATTGAAATTTCATTCCCTTAATTAAGTTTGTGAAACGGGTATTTTCTTGGCTATTCTTTATGTGAGTTTTAGAGTAAAAATGAAATCTCTGTAAATTTGTTATTTTAAAAATTGATCTTTTGGAGTATTTTTCTCTTGGTATTATTCTTAAAAATACTATAGTTGACCTGAATAGAGTTAAAGCTTTTGCCCCAAATACTAAATTAAGGTTCCCATAGCAACCATAATTTACCCTCTTATATAACTCCCTGTTTCATACCATGGTTAATATATGCAATATAACTCTAACTAACTTTCATCTTTCCTTAGATTAAGTGTTTGGTTTCCAGGACTAGAAGGTGGAGGAACGTGGGGAGTGATGCTGTGTTTGTAGAATCTGCAGATTGAGAACAGGAGGATTGCCAAGTAATAGAAGAAGGATTTACTTAGGATTTCAGTCATGATATTTTACTGTGTTTTGAATCAGAAAAAAACCATATTAAACTGAGCATTTAAATTCATGATGTATATAATATGCATGAAAGAAGTTTCTTAACTGACATTATAGATCTTGAATTAGAATCTCAAAAAATAATTCTCAGAACATTTTTTAACTTACTTGATTAGAATACTGTATTATAAGATGATATACCCTTATTTTATTTTAAGGACGTAGTCTTAAATGCAAACTGTGAAGAATGCATTCATGTAGTCAAGTTAAATATGGAGCACCTAATAACTACTGTACCAAGAATTAGATACCATCTGTGCCGTCACTATATTTAATATGTTCTTACATTGAATTTTACTATTGATTTTCTCCACTAGAAAGTAAGTCTATAAGGTTAAGGGCTCATCCTTTTATCCTCAGTGCCTAGAACAGTGCGTGTCTTGAATCAATAGTATTTGTTGAATCAGTGAATGAACAATTAGTCACAAGGGGAAAGGAAGTAAGTTTGACTACTGCTAAAAATAGGTCACAATAACTAGAAAAGTTGGAATATTTCAAAGTTCTGCATCAATTGCAGGCAAATATTATAGAATGAAATTTGTGGTCTGTTATTTATCAGTTCTTAAATTTATAGCTTGGAAGGGTAGTGCCATTATAGCGTTAATGGGACTTAAATTTTCTGTAAAGTTATCAGAAGCAAAGTTAAAAGAGTTCTAGAACTTTTAGGAAATTAGTATATTGTGTTATAAACCTTTGCCCTGCTCTGCATTGGTTTTCCAAATGCAGGTATGCCTTGGTTTATGCAGTGGATACGATTTGGGAAAAAACTGTATAAAAATTGAATCATATATAAGATACGTAAAAAAACCTTACTATTTAGTGGACCCACCATTGAATCATTCAAAAGCAGATAAATTATTATAGTACAAATAACCACTAGCTAAGAATTTGAATTTGTGTTATCACACACTAGATTTTTATGTTAGAAATTTGTTTCTTAAATTATTTGTTAAATTTGAACACTTAGAATTTTGTTTTTTCCAAATGGCAGGCTCTTATTAAATTTAGTAGTGCTTACCTTAGTCATGCTTGTCTAGATTGTTTCTGCTCTGTGACTTGATTGCTCACCTCTGTGTCTTCCCAGCTTATTTGCTGAAACTCAGGTCTACCAGGACTTAGAGTATTTTTGAATAACCACTCCTAAATGAGAGTTGCTTTCTAAGCAATAGTTTTAACTTTTCAAGAAACTCATAATAAGTTTGAGAGAGAACCTAGAAAGATGGAAACTGGTTTTTCATATTATAGTATTTCACAAATAATTTAATTTCTTTATTATCCTTAAGATTTTTAAGAAGTCCATGATGAGAAGTGCCCTTTAGAAAAAGAATAATAAAAAGGATAAATTATATTGTGCCTAGTAAAGACTGGTAGTAATAAATATTCCCATTTAGAAAAATAGGTTACATATAAATATTATATAGGTTATAAACATGTAAGTGTATCTACTCTATCCTTGTTTCAGACTTCCTGTTACATTTTTAAGAAAATCTTATAATTTATCTAATTCCTTACGCTCAGCAAACACTATAAGCTTTACGTTAGCTCCACAAGCAGGCATCCCTGTGCCCAGTGGGGTTTGCTCTGCGGCAGTGGTTCTCAAAGTAGGGGCCCCAGACCAGCAACATCAGCATCACCTTGTTAAAAATGCAGATTCTCAGGTCCCAACTCAGACCTACTCTATCAGAAACTCTAAGGGTGGGGCTGAACAATGTTTTAATGCACATTCCACATGCTTTTATCCATAATAAAATTTGAGAACCACTGTTCTATGGGATATAGGAAGGAAAACCTGTTATGAATGGTGCCAGTTTTTGTTGGAAAGATAAGACATATACACAAATAACAGTAACAGCAGGGTGACAATGAGAAAAGGGTGGCATTCACCATAAAATAGTCCTAGATAGGACTTGCCTGGTGGCGCAGTGATTAGGAATCTGCCTGCCGATGCAGGGGACACGGGTTTGAGCCCTGGTCCAGGAAGATCCCACACACTGCAAAGCAGCTAAACCTGAGCACCACAACTACTGAGCCTGTGCTCTAGAGCGCACGAGCCACAACTACTGAGCCCGTGAGCCACAACTACTGGGCCTGCATGCCACAACTACTGAAGCCCGCCTGCCTAGAGCCTGTGCTTGGCAACAAGAGAAGCCACCGCAATGAGAAGCTGGTGCACTGCAACAAAGAGTGGACCCCGCTCGCCGCAACTAGAGAAAGCCCACGTGCAGCAACGAAGACCCAAAGCAGCCATAAATAAATTAATTAATTAATTTTAAAAAAATAGTCATAGATAAATTGGAATTGGAATTCGTGAAGAGGAGATTACTGTGGAGCAGATATCCCCAATCATTCATTCATTTATTGAAATATTATAGGTGCTGGGGCTCAGTAAGACATAATCCTTGACTTGACTTATTAAATATAAGTTCATAAATAGGTGATTCTACTTGCTAACTACCTCACAATTAGCAGAAACTTAAGAGATCACATAATCCAACTTGAGAGTGCATCAGAATCATCTGGATGGCTTGTTAAAACACATACTGCTGAAACCCAGTATTCCTAATTCAGTGAGATAGGGTGGGGTGTGGGAAGCAATATTTTTTCTAACAAATTCCCAGGTGGTACTGATGCTGCTTGTCTTCAACTTGAGAATCACTGACATGGTCAGTAACTTCAAGTTAAAGCTGGTAATGCTAGGGCCCAGAAATGTGACTTGCCCAACAAAAGTTAGCTAATGCCTAAGATGGACGTAAAACGAGGTTGCCAATTCCCGGTTCAATAGAACCTCCACTGCAGACTGCCTTTGAGACACCCCTTGAAGAGAGGATGCTTGCTTGACCTCACAGTGATCCTAAGAACAGCTACAGGAGTAAAGAATTGATAACTTGATGATACTTCATCTGATTCTTCTTTATATTGTAACTTCTTATTCCAGAATCAGCCCATGTTCATGACATCTACAGTCTCAATTTGGAAGCACCAAGCATTCTGTTTTGTGTATGGGGATCTGATCTTTATATAAAAGTAACATTTGAATCACAATATCATTTCAAAAAGGCAGTTCTGAAACTTACTAATATTATCTTCCTGATAATAGGGGCTTCTCAGGACAAAAGATCTTCTATTACAAAAACACTTTCCTCTGTAGTAGCTCTCTGTTAGATGACTGGTTGTGGAGCTAACAAAAAACTTACCATCTTCATTGAGAGTAAGGAATGAATATATGTACTGGGAGACAATGAATGGAATGGAGATAATTCGCCGTGCGTTCTTTGCTGATAATTCACTTCTCTTTCAGAAGCATGTGTGCTTTATCCATAGATCCACTATTAATTTCTCTAATTCTGTAAATTAGAGAAAATATATTCATCTCCTTTTAAGTGGTGATAAAGATAGATTTTCCCCAAATTTAATTAATCTGCTTTGCATTCTTGAACAATTGTATGAAAAACTCAGACCTCTCAGTACAAATCATGTAATTGTGTTTTAAGAGATAATGTGGGAAAATCAGGCATGGATGAAAATGATATAATCTGAATTGTACTATGACTTCCTCTGAAAATTTCAAAATCTATTTTTAATTGCCTTCATTGTAAATTGAGTCTTGTAAGAAAACTATTTTGATGACCTGAAGGCTAGCACTGAGGAAGAACTAGAAATGAAGAAGAGGCATAGCAGCCAGCCGGTATCTTAGCCTCAGTAGATGAATCTTGTGGATACTGGAGGGATGATTTACTTAATCCCATTGTGACGAATGGCCTATAAAGGGATGAGAGCATGTTTTAGACACTTATTTCATATATATATATTAGTATATAATACTAATTTACTACCACTGAATCAATGTTAGCACATAAAGGATAGGGGGAGTATCTGTCTCCACTTCTCTGTAGTTAATCTCGTCTTTCTCCCATTTTGTCAAATAGGGTATAAAAAATGTTCAGACTCCAACGCAGTTAAATCTTAGGCACTTTCACTTGTCACAGTCATCATCCAGTCTCCCAAATTAAAGAACAGCTGTTCAGATTCTCTTGGGTAGGACATGATGAGCCTTATTTCCTACTTCCTGTGGAGCTCAGTTTGAACTATTTCTGATTCTCTAGAACTTCAAGTAATCATTCACTCTTTAAAAGGAGACAAAAACTCAATATTAGTTTCTTGAGTAATTTGGATGACCATTTATTGCTTTCATCCTGAAAACAACTGGTTTATTTTGTTCCTAAATATAGCATTCTTACAATTACATGAAAAAGTTTACTTAGTATACCTGTATTGTATTGTGTTGTTAGAAATAGCATAAAGTTGTTTCTTCCCCCATGAAATAAAGCCAGATAATTGTGTCACCTCTTTTTTTTTTTTTTTTCTTTTTTTGGCAGTACGTGGGCCTCTCACTGTTGTGGCCTCCCCCGTTGCGGAGCACAGGCTCCAGACGCGCAGGCTCAGCAGTCATGGCTCACAGGCCCAGCCGCTCCACGGCATGTGGGATCCTCCCGGACCAGGGCACGAACCCGTGTCCCCTGCATCGGCAGGCGGACTCTCAACCACTGCGCCACCAGGGAAGCCCACCTCTTTCTTTTTTAAATTAATTTTATTAATTTTTTTGGCCATGCCATGCAGCTTATGGGATTTTAGTTCCCCGACCAGGGATTGAACCCAGGCCCTCAGCCGTGAGAGTGTGTAGTCCTAACCATTGGACTGCCAGGGAATTCCCTGTGTCACCTCTTTATTAATTAAGAGTTTAATGCCTTCAATAATCCCACTTAGGTAGAAATCTGTTTTCTAATATAATTGACTCAGTTTCCTGAAATTGGCTTCTTGGGCTCAAAAAAGAAAAAGTGAAGGTTGAGTGAAAGAGAAGAGATATTTTAAACTAAGGGTGAAATATCTGGAATAGATTTTTTTTCTCCTACCTACTTCTCCTAGAAGTGGAGGCTTATGGGAAATTACAGTTCTAAAGGGACTTTCAGCTCTGAATTCTTAGTTTTAAGTATGTATATAGAGTAACTTCATCACTGAATCAACTTAATTTCATTAGTGATAAGATCTAAGAATTAGATGTTTCTAATATTAGTGTACTAGATTGTTTTACCATCACAGCTCAGAATTTAATATGCACGTAAATCACCCTCGGATATTACTAAAATGCAAGTTCTTACTGAGTGGGTCTGAGATTCTGAGATTCTGACAAGCTCGGTGATGATGCAGATGCTACTGGCCATGGACCTCACTTTGAGCATCTGGGGTATGAACAATGCAACACATAATTGAGTTTTATAACTATACATCTTGTTCTCTTTCCTATCATTTTTGATTCACATGCAGGCAACTTCTCAAGATAAAATAATGTCTCTAGAGTTCAAGGGTTTCATTGTAGAAAAAAAGCATAAAAAATTGTTCTTCAAGGTAAAGAATTTGGACTTAAGATGGGATATATTTTTTTTCAATAATGGAAACAAGATAGTAAAATTGAAAACTTGGCATCTCTTTTAAATTAAGAAGTTTGAAAATGTGTCTAATTCCTAATGATTCATTTTGACTATACTGAATTCTTCAGTTTTCTTTTAGAAATGAATGTCAGCAATTAGAAATTTAGTGTCACTCAAAATCAGGTTCCATTTTATGAATATTAGAGAGTGAGTTTCAAACTAAATTTAATTTTAGAATATGTCTTAAGAGTCTGGATATCAACTAAATATGCCGTGTGGCAGTTAAACTGTTGAATACACTTTTTTTTTCCTCTTAATAAAATATACATTTGAGGGCTTCCCTGGTGGCACAGTGGTTGGGAATCCGCCTGCCAGTGCAGGGGACACGGGTTCGTGCCCCAGTCCGGGAGGATCCCACATGCCGCAGAGCGGCTAAGCCCGTGAGCCACAACTACTGAGGCTGCGCATCTGGAGCCTGTGCTCCGCAACGGGAGAGGCCGCGACAGTGAGAGACCCGCGCACTGCGATGAAGAGTGGCCCCCGCTCGCTGCAACTGGAGAAAGCCCTCGCACAGAAATGAAGACCCAACACAGCCAAAAATAAAAATATATAAAATAAATAAATAAATTTAAAATATATATATATACATTTGAGGAAATAATAGGAACTCAGAAATCTGGAGTGCTAGTGGAAGAATGGCATATTCTATGTCCAATTTACAATTCAATTGTAGGCCAAAAAGCCTGACAGATAAGATTAAGTCTTTAGGTATATTTACTGTATATATTTACTGTATATATCCATGTGGAGATATACATGAAGATAATAAGCATCAATGAAAATTTACAGCTCTTTTAAAGCTGCAGATAGGATTTTGTTCATTACTAACAACACAATTTAAGTCAGAGCTATAGTTGTTTTCGTTAATTTATATAAACTCTAAAATTTAGAATCTAAATTTTAAACATTTTTGTACTTAAGAAAGTTATATTTAAAATTAACTTTCCCGGGCTTCCCTGGTGGTGTAGTGGTTAAGAATCTGCCTGCCAATGCAGGCGACACGGGTTCAAGCCCTGGTCTGGGAAGATCCCACATACCGCGGAGCGACTAAGCCCGTGCACCACAACTACTGAGCCTGTGCTCTAGAGCCCATGAGCCACGACTACTGAGCCCACATGCTGCAACTACTGAAGCCCGCGCACCTAGAGCCCGTGCTCTGCAACAAGAGAAGCCACTGCAATGAGAAGCCCGTGCACCGTAACCAAGAGTAGCCCCCCGTCGCCACAACTAGAGAAAGCCCACACGCAGCAATGAAGACCCAATGCAGCCAAAAATAAATAAATAAATTTTAAAAAAATAACTTTTCCATAAAAGCTTAGTTTTTATGGCCTGATTAGTACAGCTCATTATATTCCCATGAAAATACGTTTGCTTTTTGATAGAATACTAAAAAATTAATTTTGCATTCAATTTGAGGGTGCATTTAAAAAGACTTTAGTTGTTCCCATATTCAGAGTCTAGTTAAAGGGAATGTTTGTGATTGAATTACGTCTCTGTTAACAGTATAGGTATATACATATTTTTAATGAGTTATGTAAATCTGTGTTCATTCCTCCTAACATATATCGTCTCAATTTTGTATTGGGGGAAATGTTATTTTATATGTCATTGAAATTCTGGGTGGCCCCCTGTGCTTCTGTTGGATTTCTGGCTGATTCATAGACACCTCAAACTATCAACTGCAGTGATGAATTGCAGTGGTTTAGTTAGCAACTACTATGTGCCAGGTACTTTACATACATAATCTCATATAAGACTCAGAATAATCCTACAGGTAGATAACATTCCTTCTTTCACAAACCCAGAGAAGTTAAATAATTTACAGGGCTGTCCAGATAAAAAAGACACTGAGCTGGTTTTCTTTTTTTTAATTTTCTTTTATTATTATTTTTATACAGCAGGTTCTTATTAGTTATCCATTTTATACATATTAGTGTATATATGTCAATCCAAGGTGTCTGTTCTTTGTCTTCAAAGGTCATGTTCTTACTCTCATGTGCCTCCTAAGTACAGGAGGCTGCTCCTGAAATGCCAACTAATTTTAAATGTTTGTCTGCAAAGAATACAACTGTGACTCAGGTTGTTACCGTTGAAGAAAAAAAATAGGTTCTATTACAGTCTAATACTAAATAGTTGGTATGTTATGTTTATTGTACTTTTGATTTTCCCATTCTGTTGTTTCATTCTGTTAATTAAGGGTATTTAATCTTTTTTTTTTCATCCTGTGACCATCATAATAATTGTTTAAAAAATTCCAATCCAATATTTGTAGTTAATTAGAGGCAACTGTGAGTGCTGTTTGTGAGTCTCTGCCTTGGATATAGTTGCTAGCATTTTTTCATGATTTTATGTCTAGTTTTTTTTTAATAATAAGAATAATGAACGTTCAGTGTAAAAAACAACTCAAATATTAATTTATAAGTAAATAGATTCAAGTCTAATTTCTCAAATGAAAGTATTATGTTACAACTAACCTTTTCATAGTAGTCTGTTTCTACAGTTTCCTCTTCAATACTTTCTTAGGATAAAGTGCTTTGTTCTGCTCATTTATAAAACCAAGTGTGAGCACAGCGTGGCAAGGAGAAAGAATACAGTCAGCCAGCTCTCTGTATCCATGGGTTCCATATCTGATCCAACCATGGATCAAAAAAAATTTTTTTTTGATTTCCAGAAAGTTCCAAAAAAGCAAAACTTGAATTTGCTGTGCTGGAAACTATTTACATAGCATTTACCTTGTATATAGAGATAATTTAAAGTACAGTTGGCCCTTGGACAATATGAGAGTTAGGGGCTCTGACTGTCCCCATAGTTGAAAATTTGCATATATAGTTGGCCCTCCATGTATGGGGTTCCACCATAAAGTTGGTTTCTCCATATCCTTGGTTCCACATCCTCTGATTCAACCAAGGATCATTTAGTGCTGCAGTATTTGCTGTTGAAAAAAAATCTGTGTACAAGTGGCGCTGTTGTAGTTCAAACCCGTGTTGTTCAAGGGTCAACTGTATCCAGAAGGATATGCACAGATCATATGCAAATACTACACCATTTTATATATTAGACTTGAGTATTCAAGGATTTTGTATTCAAGGGGATCATGGAACCAATCCCCCCCCCCGGATACCCAGGGACAGATCATGTTTGGTGAAGCGACTTACATTTTCCTGTTGACTCCTCCATTCTGTTCATCTCCATTTAAAATCTAACTTGTCACACACTACCCCGAACAAAGCCTTTTGTAAAATGCTGCCACCATTTTGGGATAATAGCTAAAAATGGTGAATTGATTAATTTACTTGTAAATTAATTTATAAATGAATTATTTAATTTGAACTTTAACATAGCTTTTGACGCGTACACAACACTTGTCCAGGAAGGCAACTCTCTAATTTTTTTCCGAGAAACTTCTCCACACACTTATAGAACTCTTATTCAAATAATCATGGTTAAAAGTGTGGCCAGAATGTTTCCCCAGAAGTTATGTCTGCTTTGCAAATACAAAGCAATCACCTATCATCTGTGGCTGTGAAGGAGAGAAAGGAGAATGCAGTCTAATAAACATTGGTCAGCAAATTACATTTGTTTCTTCACTATCAGACACATTAATCTGGTATGCTTTTATTCTTTATTCCATCATTAGTTTGTTAGACTGTCCATTGGTGTCACCATCCTCACTGAAGGAGAATAATATCTGTCCCATGTTCACTTAGGCAAGATGCCCCTGTTCTGGTTCTTTGTTTAAAGTTGCTTCAGTGCTTAGAGACTTCTTTTGCATTTATTAGCAGGGCTTTATATTTTTTATAATTTATTTTGCCATATGATTAGTGGGGTCACTGTTAGTTTGCAACAATTATTTCAGTGCCGTAGAAGTTTCCAATTGTAATGCTGCAAGCACAAACTTCTAAAAATGAAAATTTGGGTGCCTAACCATTAACAAAAGTGCTTCCTTAGCTAGAGTCAAAAGATAAAAATCATATTTTTACATTAAATACGTTGGTAAATGTGACAGACATTTTATTGAAGGAAGCTTTTCATTTTTTCCTCCATTGAATCAAACTGTACTGTGCAGTGTTGTAATTAGAGCAGAGTATCAGTCAGCTATGCTTTAGGTTTGAAAGAGTAACAGGAGTAGCTTATAAAATGTTAATCTTAAGAACTCCACTCAAGGGCCTCCCTGGTGGCGCAGTGGTTGAGAGTCCGCCTGCCGATGCAGGGGATACGGGTTCGTGCCCCGATCCGGGAGGATCCCATATGCCGCAGAGCGGCTGGGCCCGTGAGCCATGGCCGCTGAGCCTGTGCGTCCGGAGCCTGTGCTCCGCAACGGGAGAGGCCACAACAGTGAGAGGCCCGCGTACCGCAAAAAAAAAAAAAAAAAAAAAAAAGAACTCCACTCAAGCATTTCAGATTTTTAAGTAATTGGTGTCAAAGTCAGGTAATTTTGAAAGATTGTTGTGTAAATGGTAAACAACCTGAAATAAGACAATGAGATGAACGTTGCAGTCTCCAATACTGGGAAATACAACTGACTGTATTTTCTTAGTCTTTTTTTTTTTTTTTTTTTGCATGGGGAAAATTGTTTTTAGTAGCTTTAAAATACAAGTCTGAAAAATATAGGTATATTTAACAGGAATAGTGGGGGCTGTTTTTTTTAATTGACTATACATAGGAAAATCTTATTTAAAAAATATCTGAACGACTCCCCACTGAAGGGTTGCAATACATTAATGTGTCATAGGTAATTATTTATCAGTACTAATTACATTATGAAAGTTTGAGGAATGGCTACTTTGTTTTCTTTACAAAGCAGAGTATATTCAAGATTAGTCCTTCTTATTCTCATTCACTTGAATTCTGAAGGATCCTCTTGAGTAG
Source organism: Hyperoodon ampullatus (assembly GCF_949752795.1). Taxonomy (NCBI): domain Eukaryota; kingdom Metazoa; phylum Chordata; class Mammalia; order Artiodactyla; family Ziphiidae; genus Hyperoodon; species Hyperoodon ampullatus. Next base: position 18,971,405 of record NC_136918.1, read on the forward strand.
AGAAAAAAGTAATGGAGATAGAGCAAGGGATTGCGCTTGGGAGTGTTTCTGTAGCATGAGCATCATCACTCATAAGGGTTCCTGCAGAAAAAAGTGCAGAGAACTGCTCTTCTAGGACACACGACCGACCATAGTGAAAGTTGCTTTTTAACTTGAAATATCCTATTGTGCAGAAAACAATGAGAAGCGGCATAAGTTTTATATGGAAAAAAAAATGCTTACCTTTCCCTTTTGATTTACTTTAGTTACCAAAAATAGGCTTGAATCATCCCCATTTGGCTTCAAATGAATAAAGAATGAACCTTGAATGCAAGAAAAGCCTCAAATTTATATGTACTTCTTAGGTGAAAATCAGCAAAATTCCAGAAGGATGAAGATGATTTTTAAGTGTGCCAGAGCATGATGTTAAAAAATAATAGGAAATACTACTCTGAATTCCCTCCTTTCAAATATATTTTAGAATCTGAATATTTGGGGAGAATTATATTTCAGAAATAGAAAAAATAATTACCTGGGGCAAAGGACAAATAAATGGGGCTTTTTACTGAGTGCTTATGAGGGTATGTGTCCAGGCACCCACAAGTACAGCATCTGAATTAGATTTCTGGAAAATGTAACGTGTGGGGAGGGCGTTATAAGAGTACAGTGACATTACCTGTTGATTTCTTTTGTGAGAAATGAAATATCATTCATTTCAGGCCGATTTAGGGAATTAAGAGCATGCTTTTGAGCTGTTTTACCGATGGAGTCTTTATTAGCTTCTCCTTTTCTCATTGTTTCTCAACTACTCAGATTCAGTGAGTGCTGGACTCCTTAGGGAGTTGCCCCAGCAGATATATATCAAATCTGGAAAACACAAACCAACCCCAACAACCGATAGTAGGGTTTTTAGAAAAGCAGCACACATTATTTAATTATAGAAGATGATTTATTCATAAGCATTAGGAATATGAAATAAATCCAATTTATGAAGATTGGTTTCTTACTCTGTGCTGTTATATGCAATAAGATATAAGGTTAAGTGGCTTATCCTCAGTGAGTTGACCTTTCTCTTTATTTTCATTACCTTAATGATTTGATTTCATTAAAGAAACATTAAACAAGGCATTTTTACGGTGAATAACTCAGGCCTGGCACTTCAGAATTGATCTCTTTGGCTCTTAGTCACAAACAGATTAAAGTATATACATCAGTAATTTTTACAGAATTTAAAATTTTCATTCAGAAATTTTTGTTCTTAAAGCTTTGCTTCACATCAAAGCCACTGTGCTTTAAAAGTTTTGGAGTTTTATCAATAATATTTTTGTAGTGGCAAAAGGTAAACGTGTTCAGGAAAATCTGATTTATTATTTATATATTGCATCAATCACTAAAAGCAAGAAAATACATAACAGGTGATCTTTATCCTTTAATGCTATAGGCCAAATGATACATTAGGAGAGCAGGTGGTACTACAGTCTGTTTTTATTTTAAAGTGATTTCCTACCCAATAACTTATTTGAGTATAGCTCCTAAACAAAGTTATTTAACCCTGGGTAAACCCTGTTCTAAAGTTTATAATACCAACTTTGATTCATTTTTTTTCTCCAAACATTTCCATTAAAAAATTAAATAGTAAAAGAATCAATCTGGTTGGAATATAGGAATAAAATATATAGCCCTTAACATTTTAAGTTACTTGTGTTCTATTATTTCCCAGGTCTGCACTGATACAGAAATAGATTCAAGGACCAGGCCATCTGCAAGTTGGCAGATGATAGCAATAAGATGAAAATTCTGATTTAGGGTTTATAAAATAATGATGTTAATTTTTTTAAAAAACTGAAATTTTATTAAACTAACCTATATCTTTAATTTGAAGTAGTGTCCTTAGTACCATCAAGTTTATGTATTGCATTTTCAAGTTGTATTAATTTTAAGTCACTGCTATTTAAATTAACTTTTAAAATTAAAAAATGTTTTCACTCTACAATTTTTTGTTTGTTTGTATTTTGGCACTTGACCATACCTTCACGGAGAGTTTGCAAATGAGCTCTTTTTTTAAAAAAAAAAATACCATTTTCTCTATGTGGAATAGAAAAATCATTATAAAGAATTCATTTATCTATGCTATTTTTCATCATCATAGCTAAGTTGTGAGTTGGGATTCTGTTATATTTAATTTGAGGTAGACCTCTTTTAACACAGATTTAGGTATAAATAATTGTCTTTTTCTAAAATTTCTAATTCATTAGACTATGACTTATAATTATGATAGGGTTCATATATTTAGGTATTAATAATTTATGTCCGCTCTACAGAAAAATAGTTAGAAATAAGTGATGTGGCATTGTCATGGGCTGAATTGTTTTCCCCAAAATTCATATGTTGTAATATTAATTCCCAGTACCTCAGAATGTTACTTTATTTGAAGATAAGGTCTTTATAAAGGTAATTAAGTTAAAATGAGGTCATTAGGGTGGGCCCTAATGTTATTTGACTGATATCCTTACAAGAGAGAGGCAATTAGGACACACACATGCACAGAGGGAAGACCATGTGAAGACACAGAGAAAAGACAGCCATCTACAAGCCAAGGAGAGAGGTCTCAGAAGAAACCAACTCTTGATCTCAGAATTCTAGCCTCCAGAATTGTGAGAAAATAAATTTCTGTTGTTTAAGCCACAGGTACTTTGTTATGGCAGACCTAACAAACTAATAGAGACTTGTTTAAGACCAGAAAACAAATAAGGGTCACAATTAGAATTGGAACTTCCAAGGTTAAATAACATAATTTCCTTGTTTGTTGCTTTTACCTACATAACCATCCAATGAGAGTAAAAGAAGAATTTGAAACTCAGATTTATGTAAGAAGCATTGAGAAGGAATGCAAACTTACTGAAAATTTATTGGGTAACCCAGTCAAAATACAGAAATAAATTGAAAGCTGAGGCTGATGTAATAATATAAAATAATCACTAACATAGATAGTCTTTATGTGCCAGGCACTGTTCTGAATATTTCACATTTATCAAGTCTTTTAATCATCGCAAGTCTATGAGATCTAGGCATTATAATAATCTTCATTTTACAGATAAGGAAACTGAAGCCAAAAAGGTTAAATTACTTGCCAAGGTCATACAAATAGTAAGGGGCAGACAGGATTTTGACCCAAATAATCTAGTTCTAGGGACTATGCTCTTAACTGGTATGAAATATTGCAACAATCTGGAATAAGCTTTCAGTGCCTTACGTTTCTGTTGGCTTCTCTTGTAGTATTCTCTGGGAGCTACAGTAAGTGCTGTGAAACTGTGCACCTAAGTAAGTGCACCTTAACTGTGTGTATGTGCCCTTCAATCACAGAAGACTTAGCAGGCCTGTGTCTCCAAGGGGGGGTTGGGGGAAGGTGCAAGTAACAGTATCCTGTGGCACTGGGGACTTGGGGAAGGTTTTATTTAGGGGTAACAGTCACATGTACTTCTCAGTGTGGATGGCGGGTTTCAGGAGGTCACACTAGAGGCAGGAAGATGAATTAGAAAGTTGTTAAAGTGGCCTGAACTAGTGATTGAGTCCCCAAAATTAAAAGCAACGGTAGTAGCGAGAGTTGCTGAAGATTGCTTTCAAGCTGGCCAGAGAATACCACCGAATTAATCCTTCCTAGTCCCGGCATAGGAGGTACAAAACCAAGAGTGAACCCTAATGCATATTGTGGACTTCGGGTGATGAAGATAGGACACTGTTTGTTCACTGATTGTAACAAGTGTACCACTTCGGTGCCAGATGTTGATAGTGGGGAAGACTGTGCATATGTTGGGGCAGGAGGTGTGTGGGAACTCTCTGTATCATCTACTCAATTGCGCTGTGAACCTATAACTTCTCTAAAGATGCGAAGAATAGGTATATTCACTGACTTACTGTTTCCTCATTGATAGATTCATTCAGTAGTTCCACAGACATTGATGGACTGCCTACTATTTGCCAGGGACTGTTATAATGCTGGGGGATACAGCAGTGAGTAGAACTTGTCCAATCCCTGCCTGCATGGAGATTATGCAGAGCACAGACAATAGCAGATACATATATAACATAAGGTAGTGAGAAGTGTTAGGAAGAAAAATTAAGCATCTTAAATATGATGTGGGTGGTGGTGTGGAGTCTTTTTGGATAGGGTTTCGAGGAAGGTCTCTCTGAGGAGGTGAACCTTGACAGACCCTGGAGACAAGTACAAGGGGCTGAGCCATGCAGAGATCTAGGGTTCGAGAAATTCACCTAGAAGGAGCAGCCAGAGAAAAGGCCCTGGGGCTAAGACAGGTTTGGGACCTGTGAGGCACAGTAAGAAGCTTGTGAAGCTGGGGCTCAGTGAGTCATGGGGGAGCATGAGAGAGGAAGTCAGAGAGTTAGTCAGATCCCAGATCACACAGAGCCTGGTCAGCAGGGGTGAAGACATCAGTTTTATTCTGATTGTGATAGAAATCTATTAGAGGCTTATAAGCTAGGGATAGAAATGAGTGACCTAATTTACACAATGGGGGTAAGAGTAAAAGCAGGATGGCTTTTAGATCCTGATGGCTTGGAATAAACTGAAATTGATGGGAAGTGAGTCGAGCCCAACATATACTTATAAGGCATAGCCAAAGGCATTGGCTGAATTGGACACGGGTTGAGATTTAGAATCAAGGATGATACTGAGGGTTGGTTCAGATAGTTAGGTGAGTGGTGAGAAGAGGAGGAGAATCTGGAGGAGAACTGGAGGAGAATCAAGTATGGGTGCAAAAGTTAAGAGTTTGGTTTTAGTTTAGGTTAAGATGCTATATATATATGGAATTTAAGAAAAAAAATGTCATGAAGAACCTAGGGGTAAAACAGGAATAAAGACACAGACCTACTTGAGAATGGACTGGAGGATATGGGGAGGGGGAAGGGTAAGCTGGGATGAAGTGAGAGAGAGGCATGGACATATATACACTACCAAACGTAAGGTAGATAGGTAGTGGGAAGCAGCCACATAGCACAGGGAGATCAGCTCGGTGGATTATGACCGCCTTGAGGGGTGGGATAGGGAGGGTGGGAGGGAGGGAGACGCAAGAGGGAAGGGATGTGGGAACAGATGTATATGTATAACTGATTCACTTTGTTATAAAGCAGAAACTAATTTAAAAAAAGTAAAAAAAATAAATAAATAAAAATAAGATGCTTATTAGACATTCAAATGGAGATTTTGAGGAGGCAGTTGAATATGTGCTGTTCAGTGAGGTCAGGCCTAGAGACAGATAGTTGATAGTCTGATAGTCGTATTTGCATACATCAGCTAGGCTGTGTGTGTGTGTGTGTGTGTGTGTGTGTGTGTGTGTGTGTGAAGAGCCGAGGTCTGAACCCTGGGTTTCTCCAACATTTAGAGGGGGAGGGTCCAACAAAAGAGTGAGGTAGGAGGTAATCCACGGTTACATATCCATATATATATATATATATATCCACGTATATGTAAGTGACACACACTACAAGTTGCCTCTGGAAAACAATTTAAGTTACAAATGTAATAGCAAAACCATTAAAATTACTAAAACAAGAGAAGAGGATGTTCTAGATTTTTGTGTATTTATGAATTAATTCATACCTGAAAAGATGCCCTCAAAATCTCCTTTTCTCCCCTGTTCTATTACTATGAGGGGCTTATTGTTCTTTTCTTTTTTCTGCCCTAAAGCTTTTGTTAATGGTTGCCCATCAGAATGACCTAGGGAGCTTTAGGAAAATACCAATAACTGGGCTCTACCCCAGACCAGTTAAATCAGAAAGTATGAGGCATCAACATTTTTTACATTTT